>NC_084612.1:45171197-45366197 GCF_033978795.1 Nerophis ophidion
TATATATATATATATATCCATCCATTTACTACCACTTATTCCCTTTTCGGGGTCGCGGGGGGCGCTGGCGCCTAGCTCAGCTACAATCGAGCGGAAGGCGGCGTACACCCTGGACAAGTCGCCACCTCATCGCAGGGCCAACACAGATAGACAGACAACATTCACACTCACATTCACACACTAGTGCCAATTCAGTGTTGCCAATCAACCTATCCCCAGGTGCATGTTTTTGGAAATGGGAGGAAGCCGGAGTACCCGGAGGGAACCCACGCATTCACGGGGAGAACATGCAAACTCCAATAATAATAATAATGGATTAGATTTATATCGCGCTTTTCTATTGTTAGGAGATTTTAATGGAAGCATTCACATACAATGGTACAATGGTTTATATAGGTCACAGAGTGGGTGGGTACAGGCAGGCGTAGAGTGTGGTGATTGGCTCATGTGTTACCTAGGAGGTGTTTCCGTCTGTGGCAGCATGTTGAAATGATTTCACTACGGATCACGATTGAAGCCAACAAGCAAACCGTCAACTTCCTCGACGTCACTTTCAACCTGAGAAATAACAACTACCAACCATTCCCGAAACCCAACACAACACTCCAATACGTGCACCATGACAGCAACTACCCACCCACCACCACGAAAAGAATACCTACCGGAATTAATAAAAGGCTATCGATGCTGTCATCTACAAAAGCTGAATTCAACCAAGCAACCCCCCCCCCTATGAAGCCACACCAGGAAACCAACCAAAAAAGAGCAGAAAACGAAACAACATCATCTGGTACAACCCCCCATTCAGCAAAAACGTCTCAACCAATCGCGTCCACAAGTTCCTCACTCTGATCGACAAACACTTTCCCAAAGGCAACACCCTAAGAAAAATATTCAACAAGAATAACATTAAATTGAGCTACAGCTGAATAAATAACATTCAACAAATCATTTCAAACCACAACAAAGCAATTGCAAAAGGACTGCCTACCCCCAGACTAAACGACTCTGAAACCAAAAAGGAATGTAATTGTCGCAAGAAACCTGATTGCCCTCTCAACGGGAGGTACTTACAAGTATCTGTCGTTTTCCAAGCAAAGGTAACACGCAAGGACATTAACACATACGACACGTATGTAGGATTAACCGAAGGAGTGTTTAAAACCAGATGGAATAATCACAAGGCCTCCTTTAGAAACCAGACTTTGCGGAATTCTACAGAACTCAGCAAGCACATTTGGAACCTCAAAGACAATAATGTTGAATATTCAATAACATGGCAAATTCTTGCATCCAGCACACCTTACAACAGCGGTAATAAAAGATGCAACCAATGCTTAAAAGAGAAACTGTTTATTATATATCATTCAGACCTGTCATCCCCCAACAAGCGCAGTGAAATCATTACAACATGCCGCCACAGACGGAAACACCTCCTAGGTAACACATGAGCCAATCACCACACCCTACGCCTGCCTGTACCCACCCACTCTGTGCCCTATATAAACCATTGTATGTGAATGCTTCCATTAAAATCTCCTGATGATTGAGGGAACCCCTCATGAAACAGTTCTGTAGAGATGAAGTAGTCTTGTGATTTTTCCCACACATACATATATATATATATATATATATATATATATATACATACATACATAAAGTTGTGATCCAAATTATTCATTTCCCACACAATTTTGGTGCTTTAGCAAGTTGGATTTTGTTTATAGTCATATCAAATAAAGATGTGTCAAATAGACAAATGCAACTTAAATTGTAACACTGTATTTTACAAAATACCAAAAAAGGACATTTTTGTTAATATCTCATTGACAAAATTATTCAACCCCCTAGTTACATGCATCTTTAGTACTTAGTAGAACACCCGTTGGCAGTAATTACATCCTTCAAACGTGATACATAACCAGACACAAGCTTCTTGCAATGATCTACAGGTATTTTAGCCCATTCCTCTTGGGCAAAGGCCTCCAGTTCATTCATATTCTTGTGCTTGCGTGCTGCAACTGCCTTCTTCAAGTCCCACCACATGTTTTTTATAGGATTTTAGTCTGGCGACTGTGAAGGCCACTCCGGAGTCTTCCAGCCCTTCTTCTGCAACCACTCTGATGTTGATTTGGAGGTATGCTTGGGATCATTGTCCTGTTGAAAGGTCCAACGTCTCCCAAGCCTCAGCTTCGTCACTGACTTCATGACATTTGCAGCTAATATATCCTGGTAGGAAATAGAATTCATAATGCCTTGAACGCGCTGGAGATTCCCGGTACCTGAGGCAAAGAAACAGCCCCAGAGCATGATTGACCCCCCACCATGCTTAACAGTAGGAAAGGTGTTCTTCTCTTTGTAAGCTTCATTTTTTCCTCCTCCAGACATAACGTTGATTCACAGGCCCAAAGAGTTGTTCAGTTTTGTCTCATCATCATCACTCCATAGAACAGTTTCCCAAAACCTTTGGGGTTTGTCCAGATTATTTTTGGCATACTGGAGTCTATTTTTCTTGTGCCTGGTAGTCAGAACTGGGGTGCGCCTGGGAGTTCTGGCATGGAGGCATCTCGTAGTGCGCGCCTTATTGTCTGGGACGAAACCTGCGTTCCCCCCTCTGCAATGTCCTGTTGTAGTTCCTCAGCTGTTACCCGGGGGTTTTTCACCACTGTACGCTTTAAATACCGGACAGCAGTTGCACACAGCATCCTCTTTCTACCACGCCCAGGTAGTGTATCCACCGTGCATTTAGCTTTAAACTTGCGAATTATGCTCCCAACTGTGTCTCTTGGAATGTGTAATGTCTTTGCTATTTTCTTATACCCAAATATGAAGAGAAATTACCTCCTCTCTTGACTTCTTTGACCACTCCCTGGACTACACCATGTTGCAAATACACCATTGACCATCTACAAGAAGCTGAGCGTCACAGTCTTTTTCAATTAGTTTAATTGTTGCTCGTTATGGTTCTAATCACATCTACAGGTGTTTTCAACACCTGATTGAAAAGACCTTATTCGAATTATGTTCTTAAGAGTTATGATCTTCAAGGAGTTGAATAATTTTGTCAATGAGATATTAAGAGAAATGACACTGTTTGGTATGTTACAAAATATAATGTTGTAATTCAAGTTGCATTTGTCTATTTAAGGCATCTTTATTTGATATGGCCATAAACAAAATATGGAATAAATGACCAACTTGCAAAAACACCAAAATTCTGTGGGCTTTGAATAATTTTGATCATAACTGTATATGTGTATATGTGTGTGTATATATATACATATATATATATATATATATATATATATATATATATATATATATATATATATATATATATATATATATAATCTAAAGTTTACATACATTTGTAAAGAACATAATATCACGGCTGTCGTGAGTTTCCGATCATTTCTACAACTCTTATGTTTTTGTGATAGACTGATTGGAGCACATACTTGTTGGTTACAAAAAACATTCATAAAGTTTGGTTCTTTTATGAATGTATTATAGGTCTACTGAAAATGTGAACACAGCAATGTTAATATTTGGTTACATGTCCCTAGGCAAGTTTTACTGGAATATGGCGCCATTGGTAGCCATCCAAAAGCGCCTTGTTGTATATACATATGTATGTGTATGTACATATGTATGTATGTATGTATATACATATGTATGTGTATGTACATATGTATGTATGTATGTATATACATATGTATGTATGTATGTATGTATATACATATGTATGTATGTATATACATATGTATGTATGTATGTATATATATATATATATACATATATATATATATATATATATACATATATATATATATATATATATATGTATATATATATATATATATATATATATATATATATATATATATATATATATATATATACATATATATATATATATATATATATATATGTATATATATATATATATATATATATATATATATATATATGTATATATATATATATATATATATATATATATATATATATATATATATATATATGTATATATATATATATGTATAACAGTAAAGGCAAAAATATTATGAATAAAGGTCATGAATAAAGGAGCTTAGTCCATGAAATAAAACTGTTTCTAAAGCCGAATCTTTCCAGGACATAAAATAGATAATTATATTCCACTCGGTCAAATGCCTTTCCAGCATCCATAGATACTACTGCCTCTTCAGTGTTAAGAGCAGCAAATCATACAATCAGTTGAACATATTTCGAAGATTAAAAAAGGAGTGCCAAAATCCGGTCCGAACCACATTAAAATTGGAAGGAAGAATAGTAACCGGACGTAAAGCCAGCAGTTTCGATAATAATTGAAAGTCCACATTTAAGAGACTAATGGGGCGATATGTAGTTGAATGCAAACGGTCCTTGCCTTTTTTCAAGATTAAAGAGATTGAAGCTTGGTTGAGCGTTGGCGGGAGACGGCCAGATTCAAACATTTCATTGTACATGTACAATAATAGAGGAGCTATCTTTTCCCAACATTTTTTGAAAAATTCCGGAAGATAGCCATCTGGTCCTGAGTATTTTCAGTTTTTTAGTGATAACGCTGCAACTTTTGATTCCGCAGCAGTAAATGGTCTCTCTAACTATACTGCAGCAGACTGATCAATAGACGGGATGTCAAGATTGGCAAAAAATATCAAGCTAAGGGGTAGAACAATGAGTAGAAGAGGAGAGGGACACATAGATATTCCTAAATACATCATTGATCTCAAGATCACCGGTAACTATACCTGAATTGAATTGAATCTGCATAATATTAGAAATCTTATATGTGGCGTAGTTGATGAGCCGATCGTTTACCAGCTTTATCACCATGTTTATAAAACTGAGATCTTTAACAAAGTATTTGTTCAGTAGCACGGTTTGTCACCAAGACATCTGTCTTTCCCACAACAAATATGTGTTGGGTCAAACTATTCAATTTATTCTTTGAGTTTTTTGTCATAACTTTTATACGTTATCTCCCCCCTAATGTATGCCTTCAGCGCATCCCAGTGTACAGTCTTGTTCAAGAGCACAAAAAATGTATTTGACGCAAAACAAAATCCACATAACCTCATTTAAAAGTATTCGGAAATGTACACGCCATGGCGTGAGGTTTTTAAATAGTAAAGCCATTGAATTTGAAGCATGATCAGAGATAACAATTGCATCATGTTTGCATGTAGATACAGTGGGGCAAAAAAGTATTTAGTCAGCCACCGATTGTGCAAGTTCTCCCACTTAAAATGATGACAGAGGTCTGTAATTTTCCTCATAGGTACACTTCAACTGTGAGAGACAGAATGTGGGGGAAAAATCCAGGAATTCACATTGTAGGAATTTTAAAGAATGTATTTGTAAATTATGGTAGAAAATAAGTATTTGGTCAACCATTCAAAGCTCTCACTGATGGAAGGAGGTTTTGGCTCAAAATCTCACAATATATGGCCCCATTCATTCTTTCCTTAACACGGATCAATTGTCCTGTCCCCTTAGCATAAAAACAGCCCCAAAGCATATTTCCACCCCCATGCTTCACAGTAGGTGTGGTGTTCTTGGGATGCGACTCAGTATTCTTCTTCCTCCAAACACGACGAGTTGAGTTTATACCAAAAAGTTCTATTTTGGTTTCATCTGACCACAAGACATTCTCCCAATCCTCTGCTGTATTATATATTTATCTATTTTGGTACAAACTCAACTCGTCGTGTTTGGAGGAAGAAGAATACTGCGTTGCATCCCAAGAACACCATACCTACTGTGAAGCATGGGGGTGGAAACATCATGCTTTGGGGCTGTTTTTCTGCTAAGGGGACAGGACGATTGATCCGTGTTAAGGAAAGAATGAATGGGGCTATGTATCGTGAGATTTTGAGCCAAAACCTCCTTCCATCAGTGAGAGCTTTGAATGGTTGACCAAATACTTATTTTCCACCATAATTTACAAATAAATTATTTACAATTCTTACAATGTGAATTCCTGGATTTTTTTTCACATTCTGTCTCTCACAGTTGAAGTGTACCTATGATAAAAAATTACAGACCTCTGTCATCATTTTAAGTGGGAGAACTTGCACAATCGGTGGCTGACTAAATACTTTTTTGCCCCACTGTATACTGTAGATGAAAGTAATTTAGTATCAACTAGAAAGTAGTCAATGTCGGTGAAAGTGTGATTAAAGTTAAAGAAGAAGGGAATATTGCCTTCTAGAGGTCAACATTTTCGGGACTTATGCAGATCCCAAATACAAAAAAAACGGCATCAATAGGTAAAAAAAAGTTAGTTTTGCATAATAGGGCTTATGATTCCATAACTGTGCCCCCAATACTTATGTGACTTACCCCTCGCTGTGTGCACTCATTTCCTCATCTATTGCCGTGCTCACAATTTATCTGTTTCGAAAATGGCAACATTTGGTGCTCTGGCTTTCTTTGGTTGAGCCGCCAGACTATGGCACGGATTACCACTAACTGACTACTGGACTAAGTTGACACCTTCAAATCACATCACAAAACATACTCGTTCAAAAGTGCTTATTCAGCCTAACAACGTACATATTTTTTTCTTTGTTTTTAACTTTTGACTGTTTTATATTATTACTAATGCTTTTTTTGTGATTTGTAATTGTGATTATGTGAAGTAAAAATGCAATTTAATATTAATATTATTTATAAAATGCATTATTGTTACTATTCTTATTACTACGATTCACGCAAATCAACTATATTTCAAATCCTTGGTTGCACGAAACATCATATCCGGTTGCAGACTTGGCTCGGGCTCAAGCACTAGGGGGGTCAGTTATGATTTTCCATGCCAATAAAGACAGCATGCCTGATAGAAAGCACTAAAAAGTATTTCAAAATGTACGAGCACAACGCCAATTAACATTGGATATGCCATTTACATGCTATTGATTAGCATTAAAGTTTTTATATTGCGATTTCAATACCTATGAATTTGGCAATCAAAAATACAACTGAGATGCATGTTACAACCAAACAACTAGTGTGTGATAAATACAATACTTACAGTACAAACAATTTGTAGGGCTCAACAATGACAAGATTGGCACATTCAACTTAATGTCAAATACTTTTTCAGATGGAACAAATTAAATTAGTTCGTACTTTCAAATGATAGTCCAAAGTGAAGGAACACTAGATACAACATCTGGACAGCCCAATTATCACTATCAGCTTGAGGTTAAATACAATATTTTATTGTTAGACAAATTAACATGTATTACCACATAAATACATACAAAAGTACAGAAAATTGGTTGAGTACCGGTATCGATTCCCAAGTACCAGGAATTGGTTCTGTATCGATACGAATGTGAACGGTACCGATCCCTAATCCTTACAGTTCAGTTGGCCTCAAGTCAAGGTTAGCTTTTGTTTTTAAATGATTTTACCTGTAAAATGTTTAAAACATTTTTTTTACTTCTTATTTTGTGCTTTTGGCAATTGTGAAAACATTTGAAACAAACACTCTCACAAAACCAGTATCTGGTTTTACTATTTACTATATAGGTAAGGTTTCGAGGGCAATAACTATTTATTTGTTTTTGGGCCTTTAAAAAAGCACCACACCCCACTAAAGGGAGCAGCGTGGTTGGTGTTATGTTTCTATGGTTACTGCTTAGCGATAGTTGTGTCAATATAAACATGCTCTATACAGCCATGTTCCTCGAAGATCATCAGCTGAAATCTCTACCAAACTTATTTTATAAAGTCAAAGCAATAGCAGTTGAATGAGAAAATAAGGAAAACAAGCAGTCAGAGAGCATCATACTGTTTGTCATGAATGTACCAACCTTTAAACATTATACAAGTATCATTAGTTTCCCACTAAAACTCACTAAACAAACATATTCATTTACTCTTATCCACTAGTAAATATATGTTCTTTTTCATATATAAATTAACCATTGAAGTATTTACTTTCATATCAACATCATCCATGTACAGATCCTTGTATGCCCTCCCAAATATTATTTATTTTGGGTGTAAGAACTACTGACAACATTACTAATACTTTCAAAATCAAAATACTGTTTGCATTTATTTGGCGAAAACAGCGGCTCAAAATAACAAAAAAAATGGTCAATGTTTGTTTCGGGTTTCATATCTCAAATAATACAAAGTAAACATTGCAGTGGTACATAGTAAATTGAAACTGACAACCTTGTCTTGAAGCTAAAAAAAAAAAAGAAAAAGGATTTTACTATCAATTTAGAAGTAATGGTATGCTAATTTTTACCTACTCAAATTTGGGGTATTTGGGTGATTTCAGGCAAGTGTGTTAATACATGATTTCAAAATAAAAAGAAAGTGTAGGGTCACACAAGTAAGGTTGGACTGATCTACAGCCACACCTTTATTGACCTGGGTTTGTGTAACATGGAGCTTTGTCCTGCTGGGGAAAAGAACAATTAGTTTCATGATAACTATAACTTCAAATGTGGCTTTCCCAAAAGCACATTTTTCCAGAGCTTTATTATCATGCCTCACAGAGCTCTCTCTCTCTCTCTCTCTCTCTCTCTCTCTCTCTCTCTCTCTCTCTCTCTCTCTCTCTCTCTCTCTCTCTCTCCTCCTCCACTTTGTTTAGGATCCAGTAAAAAATGAAGAGTGGAAGGTGTATTTTCGAAACCTCCCTACTTCACTCACGTCTCTGCTGGTGCTGCTTACGACGGCAAACAATCCAGATGGTATTGCAATAGTATCATCACTCTGGTGTCACGTATATTCTTATTGTTTTATGCTTATTTGTTGATTGTGATTATTGTGACACATTTTATACAGTGGTGATCCTTGCCTACTCCCAGAACAGAGGCTACGTTATTTTCTTTGTCACTTTCAGTGTTATTGGTAAGATGTGTTAAAATATATAAAAGTATGTTTTTTTGTTTTTAGTTTTCATCTTGAAATATTTTTCTTTTAAATGTGTATGTATTTCCTTCCAGGAACTTACTGCCTGATGAATTTACTGACAGCCATCATCTACAACCAGTTCAGAGGATATTTGCTGGTGAGTCACACCAGTATTTTTAAAAGATAAGGCCAAGGAAAGTACTGCATATACTTGATTTTAAAATGATGTGCAAGTCATTTTCAACCCATATTCAGTTGAATATGCTACAAAGACAACATATTTGATGTTAAAACTGATAAACATTTTTTTTTTGCAAATAATCATTAACTCAAGAATTTGATGCCAGCAACACGTGACAAAGAAGTTGGGAAAGGTGGCAATAAATACTGATAAAGTTGAGGAATGCTCATCAAACACTTATTTGGAACATCAAAAAGGTGTGCAGACTAATTGGGAACAGGTAGGTGCCATGATTGGGTATAAAAACAGCTTCCCAAAAAAAGGATGGGGCGAGGTACACTCCTTTGTCCACAACTGCGTAAGCAAATAGTCAAACAGTTTAAGAACAACGTTTCTCAAAGTGCAATTGCAAGAAATTTAGGGATATCAGCATATACGGTCCATAATGTCATCAAAAGGTTCAGAGAATCTGGAGAAATCACACCACGTAAGCGGCATGGCCGGAAACCAACATTGAATGACTGTGACCTTCGATCCCTCAGACGGCACTGTATCAAAAACCGACATCACTCTCTAAAGGATATCACCACATGGGCTCAGGAACACTTCAAAAAACCACCGTCACTAAATACAGTTTGTCGCTACATCTGTAAGTGCAAGTTAAAGCTCTACTATGCAAAGCAAAAGCCATTTATCAACAACATATAGTAACGCTGCCGGCTTCTCTGGGCCCGAGATCATCTAAGATGGACTGATGCAAAGTGGAAAAGTGTTCTGTGGTCTGAAGAGTCCACATTTCAAATAGTTTTTGGAAATATTCGACATCGTGTCATCCGGACCAAAGGGGAAGCGAACCATCCAGACTGTTATTGAAGCAAAGTTCAAAAGCCAGCATCTGTGATGTATGGGGGTGCATTAGTGCCCAAGGCATGGGTAACTTACACATCTGTGAATGCACTCTAAATGCCGAAAGGTACATACAGGTTTTGGAACAACATATGCTGCCATCTAAGCGCCGTCTTTTTCATGGACGTCCCTGCTTATTTCAGCAAGACGGTGCCAAGCCACATTCAGCACGTGTTACAACAGCATGGCTTCGTAAGAAAAAGAGTGCGGGTACTTTCCTGAACCGCCTGCAGTCCAGACCTGTCTACCATCGAAAATGTGTGGCGTATTATCCATCTATCCATCCATTTTCTACCGCTTATTATGAAGCGTAAAATACGACAGCGGAGACCCCGGACTGTTGAACAAGTGAAGCTCTACATAAAAAAAGAATGGGAAAGAATTCCACTTTCAAAGCTTCAACAATTAGTTTCCTCAGTTCCCAAACGTTTATTGAGTGTTGTTAAAAAAAAAAGTGATGTAACACAGTGGTGAACATGCCCTTTCCAAACTACTTTGGCACGTGTTGCAGCCATGAAATTCTAGGTGAATTATTATTTGCAAAAAAAAAAAAATAGTTTGAGTTTAAACATCAAATATCTTGTCTTTGTAGTGCATTCTATTGAATATGGGTTGAAAAGGATTTTCAAATAATTGTATTCCGTTTATATTTACATCTACCACAATTTCCCAACTCATACGGAAACAGGGTTTGTACTACCGTATTTTCCGCACTATAAGGCGCACCTAAAAACCTCATATTTTCTCAAAAGCTGACAGTACGCCTTATAATCCGGTGCGCCTTATATATAGACCAATATTGAGAGCCTCAACGGTAAGCAGCCGCAGATTTAATTTTCACCCGTTGGAGAAGAAGCGCGCGGTGCAAGCTGGGATATATGACTGCGCCAGGCCGTGCCGTTTCATTTCCATTTGTGTGTTTATGTAAAAAGACCCCAGAATGGCTCCTATTGAGAGACATGATTTCAGGAAAGCAGGAATTATCACTGAAATGCTAGACAACAGCAGCGACACTGACTCCATTAACGACGTCTCGAAATAGTGCAAAGCAATAACAATATATCAATAACTCAACGTTGCTCAAACATTAATGTCACACAACACACAAAATAAACATGTAAAGCTCACTTTATTAAGTTATTCGTCATCCACAAATCCCTCGAATTCTTCTTCTTCAGTGTCCGAATTAAACATGCCACAAGAGGTCTTGCAACTACGGTAAGCATCCGCCTACCTTATTTTCCCTCGTAGAAGAAGAAGCGCGCGGTACATGCTGGGATATATGACTGCGGGAGGCGTGCCGAGTTTAAACGTAAGGCGATCAGTCACACAGAAGAACACGGGTATAGAGCAGAAGCGAGAATTCAACATTAACAGCAGCGACACTGACTCGTTTAATGACGACTTCGACGAGACGAAGCCGGGCATGTTGGATGGTGTACTCGCCCAACTGTTTTATTCGAACACCGAAGAAGAAGAATTTGAAGGATTTGTGGATGAGGAAAAACTTAATAAAGTGAGCTTTACATATTTATTTTGTGTGTTGTGTTGTGTGCCATTATTGTATGAGCAACGTTGAGTTATTGATATATAATTGCTTTGCACTATTTCGAGTGTTACTATATTGTGATTGCACTAACGTTTGATTTACCGTAACAGTATCAAACTGTTTTTTACGTGTTTATTGAATCGGGGAAAATAATAAAACAGCTGTTTATTTATTTTGGGAGTGAACGGAGTTGTCAGAACGCTGGTTTGTAATCTATTAATAAAGTTTGACTGACCTATCTGACTGTTTTTTTGACATTACCCTTTAGCGCAGCTCCATCTAAAGGATGCATAACGTAACCCCAGCCTTAACTGTAACATCTATTCTATGCCCCTTATAATGCGTTGCGCCTTATATATGAACAAATAATTAAAATAGGCCATTCATTGAAGGTGTGCCTTATAATCTGGTGTGCCTTATAGTGTGGAAAATACGGTACATATTGTAGATCAAATATCAACCCATATAGAGCAATTTGTTATTCTTATTTTACAGGATGCATGTTAAAGTTTTACAACAGTATTTTTGTCGGAATCTTAAATATTTGAACTGTTTGCCTTTCATGTGGTCCAGATGTCAGTGCAAACATCCATCATCAGAAGGCGGTTGGGAATCCGAGCTGCATTCCAGGTCCTCATTTGTCATGAAGCGGAAAATGCTGCTGAGTAAATCAACACTCTCAGATGCACACAACACTACTGTAAACCATTCAATGTTTAAGATTACCTAATATGCAATGGTTCCCTCTTTTTGTAGGCCAGGGTATCAAAAGTGTGAAGGGACTCTGGTTATTTTGAATTTTCTTGTTATTGGTATTATTATTATTGGGGACGGCGTGGCGCAGTGGGGAGAGTGGCCGTGCGCAACCCGAGCGTCCCTGGTTCAATTCCCACCTAGTACCAACCTCGTCACGTCCGTTGTGTCCTGAGCAAGACACTTCACCCTTGCTCCTGATGGGTGCTGGTTGGCGCCTTGCATGGCAGCTCCCTCCATCAGTGTGTGAATGTGTGTGTGAATGGGTAAATGTGGAAGTAGTGTCAAAGCGCTTTGAGTACCTTGAAGGTAGAAAAGCGCTATACAAGTACAACCCATTTAACCCATTTATTATTATGCTATATACTAATGTTGCTCTGCTGGCTTATTGTCATATGAATTATACATGATGTGTTATGAAATATGAAAGACATATTAAATTACTTTTAATTAATATGAATTCATTGCAAGAATCATCAAAAGAAAAAAATATCTCTTATTTCAAACAGGTAGGACATGCTGTATGAGTTAGCATTATCATCTTTAATCAGATTCATTAAACACTTAGAGCCTGAGTGTCCATACTGCAGCTATTACAGATATACAATGGCTGAGCTTGCTTCAGGTGGTATAGTGGTTGTCTCCCAACCTGAATGTTGCGAGCTCAGTCCTCAGTCCCCCTATGACCATGTCGAAGTATCCTTGAGCAAGATACCAAACCCGACATCTGCTTCTGATGCGGCATAATCAGTAGGTGAATGTGGTCATTGTGTCAAAGCACTTTGATTACTTTGAAGGTACAAAAGCTCTATTGCTGGCTTTCAATTATGTGACCCAGAGGCACTTCCAGATTTCAAGCGATGGTCTAAAGTCCCCAGTAGGCTACTGTTTATTTACCTTGCATCAGTGTAGATTTGGGCGTACTTCAAAAGGTTTGCGGGCAATAATATAAGCGATTTAGAAAAAAATATTTAAAATGGGATGGAGTGGATTTATACAAACATTTTTGAAAACTTAAACCATTATCACCTGGACATTACTGCTCTCTCCGACCTCACTTCATTTGACACTCACACGGATAAAGAAAAGAGAAAATTGGAGGCATATCTTTACATCTGGAGGGGATACTCAAATTAAGCATTAATCAGTAAAAGACAAGGTTGCACTCTTTCGCGCATCATCACATCATCAAGGTACTCGAAGTGCTTTGACACTATTTCCATATACACCCATTCACACACAGATGGCTGATGGAATAACTTTGACGAGACGTAATGCAGCAGCAGCAGGACACTAGCCGGCTCAATGCTGCATCATAAGCTAGTTACCTCTCTGTTATCAATGCGCTGCTAAAAGATAGTTTGTCTGCAATAGCGCTTATAATAACAATATTACTAATATTTGGTTAATATTCCAGTCACGATATGTAAATAGAGTATTGTTGGCGGGTTTTGTGCACCAAATAGAGAGTCCCCATTGACTTTTTAATTTATTTATTGTATGACTTAAAATGCATAAAAAAAGAAAAACATGTGCTAATGTCTTACATAGGGATTGTGAATGATAAACAGCACGTATCTTTCTAATTTTTGCGTATTTCCAGTATGACCGATCTGCTGATAAGGTCAGAGTGCATGAGCGTTCCCTGAATCTGACCTTTTGGAGGAGAAAGTTAATTACAACCTATAATATAAAGACAATGATACGCTCGGACAGGATCTCCACTTCAATGTTACGCAATTGATACTGATGTGATTTGTAGGGAACGTGTTTCTGTAGATGTGGTCCTGCAAGTGATGTCCAGGGTCCAGATGCTGAGCTACTACAGAGCAGCCATCACTAAGGTCAGAATTCATCACATTTAATATGTATGGTGCAATAGCTGCCTAGTAAACTAGTAGAAATGTAAATGGGTTAATTTGACCATAAATACATATAGAGTTTATCCAGAAAGTGTTCACAATGCTTCACTCTTTCCACATGTTATGTTGCAGCCTTATTCTACATAGAATAACTTAATTTTGTCCTCAAAATTCTACACACAATACCCCACAATGACAATGTGAAAAAGGTTTTTGGAGAGGCTTTTGAAATTATATTAAAAATAAAACATTAAGATATAAATTTACATAAATATTCACTGCCTTTGCCATTGGTTATAAAGTGAGCTCAGGTGCGTTCTGTTTCAACTAATCATACTTGATATGTTCCTACAGCTTGATTGGACTCCAACTATAGTAAATTCAGTTGACTGGGCATGATCTGGAAAGGCAAACACCTGTCTATATTTAAGGTCCCACACTTGATAGTGCATTGCTAAGCACTAAACAAGCATGAAGTCGAAAGTAATTGTCTGTAGACTTTCGAGATAGGATTGTCTCAAGGCACAAGTCTGGGAAAGGGTTCAGAAAAATATCTGCTGCATTGACGTTTCAATTGAGCACAGTGGCCGCCGCCATCCGTAGATGGAAAAAGTTTGGAACCACACCTTCCTAGACCAAGAAATGAATTGTCACTCTGTTAGAGCTACAGCATTCCTTTGTGGAGAGAGGAGAACTTTCCAGAAGGACAACCATCCGTGCAACAAAGACCAGTATGGTAGAGTGGGCAGACAGAAGCCATTCCTTTGTAAAAGTTTAATATATGCACCTGAAAGACTCTCAGAAAATGAAAAAAATCATCAAGTCAGATGAGACAAAGATTGAACTCTTTGGTGTGAATGCCACATGTCATATTTGAAGGAAACCAGGCACCGCTCATAGCATCCCTACAGTGATTCATGGTAGTGGCAGGACCTCGAAGTCTCGTCAAGATAGAGGGAAAATTAATGCAGCAATATACAGAGACATCCTCTTTGAAAACCAGCTTGGAGCAACAGTTCAGCTTTCAGCTGGACAACCATCCTAAGGCCAGAGCGAAGATATCAATGAAATGGCTTTAGGACAACTCTATAAAAGTCCACGAGTGGCCCAGCCGTAGCCCAGACTTGAATCTGATTGGAATCCTTCCCTTTTTTGCTTCCCTTTTTCTTGAAAATCCTCAAATTGTTGCACATCAGCTAAATGAACTCTTAGCGTCTCACAATCTCTGTGAACCCTTTTAGTCCGGTTTCAGGGTAAATCACTCTACGGAGACAGCCGACCAAAAATCTATTGCTAACCATGGATGCTGATGCCTCATCCATGTTGCTGCTACTTGATCTTAGCGCTGCTTTTGATATCATCGATCAAAACATTCTATTAGAACGTATCAAAATACGTATTGGTATGTCAGATTTAGCCTTTTCTTGGTTCAACTCCTATTTTACTGTCAGGATTGTAGTGTTTCTCCCATGACAATTGTACCTCGGAATACATGCTGCTGCTAGGTGACATCACCCTACTCAGTGGCCTAGTGGTTAGAGTGTCCGCCCTGAGATCGGTAGGTTGGGAGTTCAAACCCCCGAGTCATACCAAAGACTATGAAAAAATTGGACCCATTGCCTCCCTGCTTGGCACTAAGCATCAAGGGTTGGAATTGGGGGTTAAATCACCATAAATGATTCCAGGGTGCGGTACCACTGCTGCCCACTGCTCCCCTCCGCTCCCCTCATCAAGGGGATGGGTCAAATGCAGAGGACAAATTTCACCACACCTAGTGTGTGTGTGACAATCATTGGTACTTTAACATCATACCCAAATACGGTGTTAGTTTTCCCGTTATACTGATGACACCCAAATCTACATGCCCCTAAAGCTGACCAACACGCCAGATTATAGTCACTTGGAGGTAGGGCTGGGCGATATACTCGATATATCGGCGGTTTGTCTATATATAAAATGACTATATTGTGATATTCAAGTATACGTTCTCACGCAGTTGGTTTTAGCTGCTAGTATTACACTACAGGCTCTTCCCACTCCTTCTTGTGTCTCCTCACAGACAGCAAGTGCACCTTCTTACATATGTCACAAATGGGACATATGTAACAAGCAGAGAGGTAGCAGCATGGGTAAGGTTAGCTGTGGTGCTAGCGGAGTGGTAATACGAGAGAAAGAAGGTGCCAATCTGGTAACAAATGAAGGAAGAATTAATTCCCAAGAAAAACAGCAGGCGGTCCATCGCCTGGCAGTGGTTTGGCTTCAAGTGGGAAAATGTCGAACAGACAACTGTAATTTGTCACATATGGGGCACAATCGTTGCTACAAAAAGTAACATTACTGCTAATATGTAGCATCATTTGAAAAGTCACCTGCTAGAGAATGAAGAGTTATTACTCCGCATGTCAACATCTCCATTCGGTGCCACACCAACAAAATGCCAAGGCAACCATTTCAAAATCAACACCATATGAAAAAAAATAGTATTATGCAGCTAATTTTTATTTGAAATATTTTGTGTGACATCATGCACAAAAGTGCACTTTATTTGTTTCAAACTATTGCAGTGGCGTTCTGTACAAAAAGTGCACTTTAATTTAGTGTTGTTTTGATATGTCATGTTAGTGACATCATGCAAAAAAGTGCACTCGTAACTTGTTTTATAATGTTTCTGACAATCTTGAACTTTATGTTTTGGAAATGACATGAATGTGTGTGCCACTGCTTAATAACTGTTTAATAAATACAGTTTTGGTAAATTGACTTAGTTGTGATTTCCCTCTCTGCATTAAAGTTTAGAATGAGCATATATTAATGCAGTATGAAGAAGAATGTTTTAATGTTGACACATAGAATCATCATACTGCTGTGATTATATGCATCAAGTGTTCACTCAAGGCTGAGGCAAAATTTCGAGATATATATCTTGTATCGCGATATGGCCTAAAAATATCGAGATATTAAAAAAAGGCCTTATCACCCAGCCCTACCTAGAGGCGTGTTTAAATGAAATTACACAATGGATGCCCACTTTTTGCATCTTAACCCTAAGAAAACGTCAATTCTGATTGTCGGTTCAGCTCGACACCGGAACCTTTTTAATAATACCACCTTAACATTTGACATAAAAAAATTACACAAAGTGACTTGGTAAAGAATTTCAGTATTATCTTAGACCCAATTCTCTCTGTCACACATTAAGAGTAGTATTAATAAAATTTGTCCCATTTTGTCCACCACTGACGCTGAGATCATTATTCATGCATTCGTTACGTCTCGTCTCGATTACTGTAACGTATTATTTTCGGGTCTCCCCAAGTCTGGCATTAAAAGATTACAGTTGGTACAAAATGTGGCTGCTAAACTTGACAAGAACAAGAAAGTTTGATCATATTACGCCTATACTGGCTCACCTGCACTGGCTTCCTGTGCACTTAAGATGCGGCTTTAAGGTTTTACTACTTATGTATAAAATACTACATGGTCTAGCTCCATCCTATCTTGCATTGTACCATATGTCCTGGCCAGAAATCTGTGTTCAAAAAATTCTGGCTTAATAATAAGTCCGCGGGCTTTAGAGAGTTTTCTATTCGGGCTCCAGTACTCTGGAATGCCCTACCGGTAACAGTTTGAGATGTTACCTCAGTAGAAGCATTTAAGTCCTATTGTAGAACTAATTTGTATACTCCAGCCTTTAAATAGACCCCTTTTTAGACCAGTTGGTCTGCTTTCTCCTTTTTGTTCTCTGGCTCCCCTGAAACTCCCCCATCCTGTGTGGAGACGTTATCAGCTGACCGCGGAGCAGCCTCCACGGATGAACCCGCTAGCTGTTCATCCGTTCAACTAGTATTCACATGATGTGAATACTAGTTGGAAAAATCTTTAGATACAACACTTATTATTTCCCAATATGGCTACAGAATATTTTTTATATATGATTTAATATTCTATATAATGTACAACGTTAGTATGTTGTTTGTGTTCAGAAAAAATACCAAAAGTATATTTCTTACTTGTGTCTCTTGATTTTACTATTTGCCAGGAGGCTCGTCAGTATGAACCTGAAGGCTTCATGGATCGAAAGCAGTTCAGGAAAATATTTGACGAACTGGATAAAGACCGTATCAAGGAGGTAAAGTCATTCAACTGGGCGTTACTCTGATAATGCAGGCTGATTATAATTAAAATATGAGGAACGCTATAATCCATGTTAATGGATCTGGTTTTTTTTTACAGCATCCGCCCTTACCGCAGTATAACAGTGTAGTACTGCAGAAGATGCAGCTGGTTTTCAGCCACTACTATTTCACGATACTCGGCAATGCGGTGGCGTTAGCCAATGTGGTGTGCATTTGTGTAAGTAAGACATCCAGCTTACTTTCTTATACTAATGCTGTGCATTATCCAACTGTCAATGTTGCTGACCGTTGGATTGGGTGATAAGAAGACATGTGTTCAGTACATTTTATGCAAAAACTGTAGCTCTTTGGATGGTGACTTACTTGTCCCAATGTACATTAAAAGTAACCATACTCTAATTTTTATGTAATTGTTTTTGTTTTTTTGTCTGTTAGTTAACAACATAACACAAACATAAATGGGTGCGGAAATGTCAGAAATTAGGCAAGGATCATATGATTCGATTATGAAGGTGAGCCGGATCACCGTCTAGATTCAGGATGGTTCAAAATGTTTCAATTTGATAGTATCTGCATTCTATAAGAATTATTACTTCCTTTAAGGCTCTTAACTTTGCCTATACGAAATCTTCAGAGTTTGCTGTCTTGAAGTGTTTTCCCAGTTTGAGAAACGCCCCTCATCAGTTTAAAACTGGCAGCCATTAGAGAACTGGCTTGCTCTTCCCTCATTAATCTTGAACTTTCATTTGGACAAACATGTTTTCTTTCACATAGATTTGTCACTTTCCAATATTTATTGGCACTATCTTAGTGTCATCTCCATTTGAAAGAGGAAGGAACATTCTTCTGTGTTTAGTTGATTATTAATTACATTTTATTTGTGTTTATGTTTAAACGTGGACATATTCTTCTTTAAAAGTTTGGATTTCACACCAACATCTCCTTCAAAATGATTTTTCCTGAAGATTTATTTTTACTACTGGGAGATTGTGCTGGGCGGAGGTTTGAGCTCTTCGGGTGCTTTTCTAGTTGTATTATTGTATATTATTCCATATTAATATTCCATATTATTAATATTGGTTTATGTTTTCAATCAATGTAGAGGTCCTCCAGAACTGCAGGTTAATGACCCCCCAACCCAAAGTTCTTGAAAACAGGTCTTACAGCCAATTCAGGAACATAAAGTTATCTAATCAATGCACTCAGTCTTCTGACGTTTGCTGTAAAGTGTAACATTATAGCATTTAATGCTCTCTTTGTTTTGTTCAGACTGTGTTGGTATTGAATTCAGAAAAGTCCATAGCAGAGCGAGACAACCATTACATGGAGGTAAGCGTCAACATAACAAAAAGACGTCTTGTCTCATGTTGAACCATCACTTTTAATGTCATTTGTAACTTGTAATAATATTGATATTGTAATATTGATACATTCACACAAAACCATGTTTTCTGTCGTTGTCAGATCATCAACTTGTGCTTTATCATCTACTACTTGTTTGAAATGGCTGTGAAAATATTTGCTTTTGGCTGGAAGGGGTACCTATCCTACAGAAACAACATCTTTGATGGTTTTCTCACCGTCCTGTTACTGGTAACATTGTTTGATTGACATTACTTTAACTAAAGTATTCACAATAAAGAAATTGTATTGATAGCCATAGTATTAGAATGGCCAGAAGAAAAGGAATGACAATGTGAAAGGTGATCCATTCAAAAATGAATACGATCGATTCAGTGTTCAATTTTTAAACATTTTTTTTACTATACGATACTTAGTATAGGGTGTAAATTATATTAAAGTGATTAGATGGATATTAGAATTGTTCTTGTTCTTAATACTTTATTACAACATCTTTTTGTTGTATTTTTTATTGTTTACAATACACAATAATAGATACTTCTGGCATTTAAGGGTAAGATCCAAAGGATTTAAATGAGAGCCGATAGTTGTTTTTGCTCTTGTTGAGTTATTGTGCAATCCGATTTATTTTGTCCAAAAAATTGTAAGTAATTCTGCAAACTTAATGTGCTCTCTGATTTACAACAAAACTAACAAGCTTTATACAAATGTGTTATTGTTTGATTTCCTTTCCTATATTTTCAGCTGCGCAATCAATAACATTGTCAAAGTATCGAAGCAGGACTCAAAATTTAATCTGAGGCCAAAATGGGAAAGTTGGAAACCACCAGGACTTTTGAAGAACTGGCAAGAGTGTCTAAAACTGAACAAGATGCAGCAATTTACCAATCCATACTGTATGGTAGAATGGTCAGCCGGAAGCCACTCTTATTAAAAGGAACATAGCAACCCAGTAGACTCCTGAAGGACTCTCAGACCATGAGTAACTATATTATTTGGTCTGATGAGACAAAGATTGAAGTATTTGGCGTTATTGCCTGGTGTCTTCTTTGAAGGAAAGCTGGCAGCGTTAGTCACCTGGATAATATCATTCTTACAGTGAAGCATGGTGGTGGCAACATCAAGCTGTGGAGATGTTCTTAAGCGTCAGGAACTGGTAGACTACAAAGGATAGATGGAAAATATGATTGCAGCAATGTAAAGACATGTCCTGCATAAAAACCTGCTTCACAACAATTTTAACCTAAAACTGGGGCAACAGTTTGTCTTTCATCAGGACAACCATCCTAAGCACACAGCACAGATATCAAAGGGGTGTCTCCATGGAATTCGAGATATTTGTGCCACATTTGTGTACCATACTCATAAACACTTGAGACCGTAATTGCTGCCAAAGGTATATAAAGCAAGCATTAAACAACATAATTGAATATGTGGAGAAGATGTTCATCTTCGGGTACTCAGGACCCACGTTTCTAAAAACCTGTCTTTGGCGGCTAACACTCAAAGAAACCTGTCAGCACATCTGTGTCCTGAGGAAATTGACAAAAATTGGGTGCAGACAGACTTGCCAGTCTTCTGTCGGGCCACAGTTAAAAGCACGTTGGTGCACACCTTGCCTGTATGCTTCATTAGCTGCAGAGTGCCCAATAAGTTTAGATCCATCAGGTCTAAAAGTAACAATCCAAACAAGTTTTGTGTTCCAATCGGTAGTCAGAACCTTGTACAAAGCAGCACAGCGACAGTGTTTTATAAACATCAAGATGTCATTGCTACTGTTGTTTTTTTCTGTATTGAATGTTTTTTTAAGTTTCCTCACTTGTCACTTTGACACTTTGTTCACCCTCTGCTCCTTTGTGGCTTGCCAACTCAATTTAGTTGTACAGGTTCAATGACAATAAAAGTCTCAAATAATACTTCTTACTTTTTTATTGAACTTTAAAAAAAAAAAAAAAGTTTTGTAAACAATATAAACCCTTATCGCTGATAATTGGTTCCGGTCTTTCCATCCGTCGATCCATTTTCTACCGATTGTCCCTTGATTGTGGTAAATGTATTTCTGCAAAGTAGGAATTAATAATCATAAATTAAATAATTTTATAGCTGAAGTTAAAAAAACCGTTAAATACCTTCTAAATATGCCCTATAGACATGACCCACAGACTAACACTTGTTTAATCCAATATACTTTAGTCATGCTGCCTGAACAGTGGCCACGGTAGCAAACAGTGCGCTTTGATTGTTTTGGTCTCATCTCGTGGCAAATGTATTGGCCACAATGCATGCTTAAACATGCTTAATTTGCGCAGAAATATGTAAAATATGCTTTAAAAATGTAATAATTATACGATAGTATGAAGTTGCAAATGTCACAAAGCATGATATGACGAGGCAAGATTTTATCTTGGATTACGTCTGCAACATAGAATGTGGAGAAACGAAGCACTGTGAATGCTTTCCAGCGAGATAGATAAATAGTGATTTCGTTCAGATTTATTTTAAACTGTTTAAGATCTTTTGATTTTGGTAGATTTGTGACTGACATTTTTTTCTCTCACTGCTAGGTCCTGCAAATCACTATTTATGCTACGTACCGCCTTCCTCATACAAATGGGTAAGTTTTTGTTGCATTCACCATTTATAGTATTTAACACAACGTTAACATTGTCTTTAGCTAAAAGACATCTGGATTGGGCACTCTTAGAATGCTTTATAATAAATAACTACGGCTTTCATTACAACAGCCAATTATGCTGATCTCCAAACTGTGTGTGTGTTTGTGTCACTACAGGAACCCGTCCTTTAAGAGTATGTTTTCGTTGTGGGAGATGGTTCGTTTTGTTAACATGCTGATTGTCTTCCGCTTCCTGCGCATCATTCCTGACATCAAGGTAGATAACAGATGGTTTATTCTACTTTCATAGTGTGTGTGTAGGTGCGTTTGACTGTGCATGTGCGAGTCAGATCTGCCCACGTGTATTATTTTTTGGGACTCGACATACACTAACGTTTTGACCTTTTAATACGTTTGTAGTAGGCTTCTAGCTCTTCAACTGCATATTTTGTTGCATTTGGATGGATTCAACTCCAAGTTGAGGTTCTGAAACCTGGATTATGCTCCTTTGTCAAGGCACTAGTGTTGGCTGGCTTCTCCTCACCCATTGCAAAACCTTTTGTATAGTGTGATACTGTGCACTATATGGTTATAAATGCATATATAGTATATGCACTCTGGAGTTTCGGAACACCCTGTGCAGTATTTTACACAGAACAGCTATTTATTGCAATGGGTTTCTTAGCTGGGGGCGATGATTTGAAGTCATTGTACAATTTGCATAATTTTGAATGACTCCTGTATTTTTGTAAAGGGTAAAAACAATTTATATATACTGAATATAGTAGAGACTTACACATTTTAAAGGCCAATCTGTGGAACAAAATTATTTTATTAGTTTTTAGATCAACATGTTATTCTTGTTAGATATATTGTTTTTCTCTACAATTTAACATCGTTACAACAATGTTTACAGTGTTTCTTTCTACAATGTAACACAGGCTGTACTTTGTTGACCCCTGGGTAAATTACATATATTGTTCTGCCCTTCCTAAATGTTGGAATTTGCTTGTAGTTATAATGTATTTATATTTTGGCAGATGGGTAAACAATCCTTTAAGTTAGAGTTGAACAAAATCCAACTTTGGGATGTTTTTTTTGATAGTCTCCACAATGAAGTTACTGTAAAACTAAGCACACAAAGGTTAGTACATTGTATATTCTATTAAAAAAGAATGACAATTGAGACACATTTCTTATAACATTGATATTTATCGTGCTGCAGGTGGTGGCCACATTGAACACTTGTAAAACAGAGAATATAATTGACTGTGAATAGAATTTGGTAGGATTTTTCTATCTGTACCTTTTCAAAAATATTGCATAATGAAATTGGTTCTGTAGCCTAGTGGTTAGAGTGTCTGCCCTGAGATCGGTATATTGTGAGTTCAAACCCTGGCCGAGTCATACTAAAGACTATAAAAATGTGACTCATTTCCTCACTGCTTGGCACTCAGCATTAAGGGTTGGAATTGGGGGTTAAATCACCAAAAATTATTCTCGGGCGCGGCCACTGCTGCTGCCCCCTGCTCCCCTCACCTCCCAGGGGGTGATATAGGGTAATAGGTCAAATGCAGAGAATAATTTCGCCACACCTAGTGTGTGTGTGACAATCATTGGTACTTTATCGTAATACAATATAATGGTTGCCGTGTATGCCACTGGCATACAATGGCCGATCCGATTGACAGGCTAAAAATAATTATCATCTCGATTGTTTTAAACTTCTACAAACAAATTTTGATTTTAACGTAACAAAATTGACATAAAAAAAAAGTGTTTTTACTTACAGACAAACTGTGTAGAAACTAATATTGACCGCTAATATTTTAATCGTAGGCCTAACTGCTCTGTATTGTGTGCTGACAAACTATGGAAGCCTGTTGCTCAACCCTCAAACTGAAATTGTATTACAAATACACATTTAGTGTTTTGTTTAACATGTTTGCCATGAGAAAGCAGCACATACACGTGAAACTCCAAAAAGTTTGATAGTGTAAAAGTCCATTCATTTTAGCAATTCAACTTCAAATGTTAAGCAAACATGATATACTGTACACTAATTACGTACAAAGTGAAATATGTTAAGCTTGTATTTGTTATGATCTTAATGATCATGGTTTAGTTTTTGAAAACCCCAGATTTTCTGAAATTTTCAATTCAAGGTTTTCATAAGCTATAAGCCTTAGTCATCAAAATTATAATTAATAAGTCTTGAAATATCTTGAGTTGCATGTTATGAGCCTATGCCTATGTAATTTGACCTTGTAAGTCTAGTTGCTGGTATAAACAAACCTCTGCGCAATATTCTAGTTTTTGAGTTTCACCTGTTTATCATCCCCAAAGGCGAAGTGTTACCTACCTGTAACACCAAATCTTTGGCAAAAATCTGTATTTGTGGGAGCCATTCAAATTTATACGAAACATTTTTGTACATCACTGGTCCAATAATCTGTGCACCAACGCTATCCTTTTTACAAAATAGTACATTACTTCCTCACACTTCCTCACACTGATACAAGTATTTTGTTCCGCAGCTAATGGCGTTAGTTGCAAGTACCTTGTTGGACTTGGTGAAAAACCTAAGAGCCTTTGCAGGAATACTGGTGGTGAGTAAATCAAGATTTTTTTCTCTTAAACAGTACTTTTTATGGCATGATGCCATAAAGAGAGAAACTAATTTGTTTTTAACATGATGTTGTAAGTCATCGAGTACGACTGTAGTGGTTGCAGTTTGGCTAACAATGAAAGTACCATGTATGCACGTGAACTGTGGCCGAACATAGGTTACATCAATGTAGCTGTCAAACTGGAACTAGGCTTAGATGATGTGGCCTAAAAATATATTTAAAAAAAATGTTTACAAAAAATTAGATTTACGATTTTTTTCCCCAACTTTTAAACAATAAATAGAAATTACAAGATCATTCGACATTTTATGAAAAACTAGTAGTTACAAATAACATTGCATACACTGAATCTTACTCTTAGCCAATTCTATTTTTTATAATGTTCTTTTTAGACCAGATATGAATTTAACTTTTTATGGAATACTTTTCAAATAACTAAATTAAGAGCTTCCACTGCGAGGCAATAGTTTTGTTTTGAATAAAATACTAATTTAAACAAAAAAATTTAAATCGCATGCAAATAAAGAATACTCTCTAACACTAAATATGAATAAAATACAAACTTCAAACTTCTGTCTTGAATAAAATACATATGTAAATAAAAAATTTAGTAGTGTACAATGTATGCAAAAAATAATCAAGTAAAACATTGACTGTTTTAGTAAGTGGATAAATGCAGACTTTTCCAATGTATGTGCACATGTTGGCGATGTGCAGAGCGACTTCTTTCGTGATTGCTTTCTGCATTGTGCTATTTTTTTTCATACATGGTACCTTGTGTAAATGATTCCACCATAGTAAGATGCTAAATAGCTGGAGTTTGTTGTTCATTGCTGTGATCTTTTTCGCCTCGTAGAGTTGCATTTCCCCCATTCAGCTAGATGCTTCTGTTTCAGATGCTAGAATAAATGTGTTGTGCTGCTTCCTTTTTAAAACAATCTTTGCAGTGTGCAATCTTAGCAGATCGCTGAAACATTATTTCCCTTGGTGGTACAAGCACTAAATTAGGTACATATTTGTTTTAGGGTTTATTCTCTTCAAAAAAGTATGATATCCAGATTGAAAGACAAAATGGCCCCCATTTGAAGTGGTTTTAAAACTGTGTTCAAGCTATATTTTGATTAAATAGTGTTATATTTACCCCAAGAGGGCAAAGCAGTAGAAAATGGATGGATGGATGTTTATGCTCTATACATCAAAATGTTTTTGATCATGAAAATCCAAGTGTGCATTTTCGAAATCTTAAATATTGAAAACTAACATGATATGACTGGAATGAAGTGACAATAACACTCTTGGTGATGCTTTTAGTTCAAACAAAGGACGGTCAAGTATAGAGACATGTATTGTGGGTAGTAACGTGCTACATTCACATTACATTACCACATTATATTTACTTAAAGGGGAACATTATTACCAGCCCTATGTAAGCGTCAATATATACCTTGATGTTGCAGAAAAAAGACCATATATTTTTTCCGATTTCCGAACTCTAAATGGGTGAATTTTGGCGAATGAAATGCCTTTCTATTTATCGCTCTCGGAGCGTCACCTAGGTAATAAAGCCGCCATTTTCTCAAACACATTACAAACACCGCGTCTCAGCTCTGTTATTTTTCGTTTTTTCGACTATTTTCTGGAACCTTGGAGACATCATGTCTCGTCGGTGTGTTGTCGGAGGGTGTAACAACACTAACAGGGAGGGATTCAAGTTGCACCACTGGCCCAAAGATGCGAAAGTGGCAACAAATTGGACGAAATTTGTTCAAAATATGAGGGTGTGGGGAAAGCCGACGAAATGCTCAGTCGTTTGTTCCGCACACTTTACCGATGAAAGCTATGCTACTACAGAGATGGCAAGATTGTGTGGATATCCTGCGACACTCAAAGCAGATACATTTCCAACGATAAAGTCATAGAAATCTGCCGCCAGACCCCCATCGAATGTGCTGGAGTGTCTGCACATTTTACCGGCGGTGCTAAGGCAGACATGGCACAGAGATGTATGGATAACCTGCGGATGCATTTCCAACGATAAAGTCAACTAAATTACAAAGGTCAGTTTTGTTGATTTTGTTGACTTATGTGCTAATCAGACATATTTGGTCGCGGCATGACTGCCAGCTAATCGATGCTAACATGCTATTTAGGCTAGCTGTATGTACATTTGAAACTATATTTACAACCAGCGTTTCCCTCCACCCGCATTTAATGCCAAACAAACACTTACCAATCGATGGATTTAAGTTGATCCAGTGTCACAAGATGCGAAACTTCCGATCGTTAGTCTGCACATTTTACCGGCGATGCTAAGGCAAACATGGCCGAATAGCGTCAATAGCTATTCGCTCAATAGCTTCAGTTTCTGATTCAATTTCGTTTTCGCTATCTGCCTCCATACTCCAACCATCTGGTTTAATACATGCGTAATCTGTTGAATCGCTTAAGCTGTTGAAATCAGAGTCTGAATCCGAGCTAATGTCGCTATATCTTGCTGTGCTATCCGTATTGGCATCACTGGATGACGTCACAGGAAAATGGATGATGGCTTCATAGATAGCGAAAATCAGGCACTTTAAAGTTTGTTTTAGGAATATTTTGAAAAAAACTTCAGAAAATAAAATAAGCCACTGGGAACTGATTTTTATTGGTTTTAACCCTTCTGAAATTGTGATAATGTTCCCCTTTAAGTCACTTTTTAGATTAATTGTATTTGTCAAAGTACTTTTAATGCAACTTACTTTTTACTTTTAATCGAACATTTTTGTGAAGAAGAAACACTACTTATCAGAATCAGAATCAGCTTTATTATCATTACGCAGGGTAACGAGATTGAGGCCATTCCATACAGTGCGATGTGTGCATGCAAGAAAACAATGTGTAAATATATAAAAATATAAAAAATATGGAAGTGCAAAGAAAGGTGTGGAAGAGAACAATTTACACTCTATACTTTCTGTACAATGTACACTCTGTACACTCTGTGCAAATATACACCCTATACACTCTGTACAAATGTGACTCTATACACTCTGTACAAATGTACACTCTACAGTGGGTGAAATCAATATATACATGAATATCTACATGAAAAAAACAGGGTGGTTGGTGGAATGTGTTATTGCACCGAAGAGAAGGCAGTTATGAGGGTCAATGGGGCAGTCTGTTCAGGGTGGTTATGGCCCTGGGGAAGAAGCTGTTCTTTAACCTGTTTGTCTTGGTCTTAATGCACCTGTAGCGCTGCCCAGAGGGCAGCAGGTGGAAAAGGTCAGAGCCAGGGTGGGTGCTGTCCTTGATGATGGCACTGGTTCTGTTGAGGCAGCGGGAGTAGATGTCTATCAGAGAGGAGACTGGGCGGCCGATGATCTTCTGAGCCATCTTGACCACTCTTTGCAGCCTCTCCCTGTCTGCTGCAGTGCAGCTGCCGTACCCTACTGTAATACAGTAGGTCAGCAGGCTCTCGATGGACGAGCGGTAGAAGCTCAGCAGCAGCTCAGGCTTCAGGTTGTACTTCCCGAGGACTCTCAGGAATTGTAGCCGCTGCTGAGCCTTCTTGATGATTGATGTGGTGTTGACTGTCCAGGAAAAGTCGTTAGAGATGCGGACTCCAAGGTAATTGAAGGAGTGGACCCTCTCCACACGCTCGCCGTTGATGTAGAGGGGGGCAGGGTCGGTGCTGCTCCTCCTGAAGTCGACGATGATCTCTCTGGTTTTGCTGGTGTTGAGAGCGGGGTTGTTCTCCAAAGACCAGGCCGTCAGCTTTAGGACCTCCTCCCTGTAGGCAGCCTCGTTACCCCTAGAGATGAGCCCGACCACTGTGGTATCGTCAGCAAACTTGACGATAAGGTTGTCACTGTGGGCTGGACTGCAGTCATGGGCGTAGAGGCAGTAGAGGAGGGGGCTCAGCACACATCCCTGTGGGGAACCGATGCTCAGCGTGCGGAAGGATGAGAGGTGGGGGCCAAGTCTCACATTCTGGGGTCGGTCCGTTAGGAAATCCCTTATCCAGGCGCTTGTGAGAGGTGGGAGGCCAAGAGTGTCCAGTTTATTGCAGAATCTGTACTGGATTATTCTATTGAAGGCACATCTATACTCCACAGAGAGCATCCGGACATAGCTCTGCTGCTGCTCCAGGTGGTTCAGAGCAGAATGGAGAGCAACAGCGATGGCGTCTTCTGTGGATCTGTTCGCCCGGTATGCGAACTGGTGGGGGTCGAAGTCTGGAGGGATATGGTCCTTGATGTGCTGGAGAACCAGTCTCTCGAAGCACTGCATGATTACCGGAGTGAGGGCCACTGGTCGGTAATCATTCAGGCTGGTGATGGGAGACTTCTCCGGCACCCGGATTATTGTAGATGACTTCAGGCAGGATAGGATGACTGCCTGAGCCAGGGAGAGGTTGAAGATCCTGGTGAGGGGGGAAGCGAGCTGGAGGGGGCACGCCCTGAGCACCTTTCCAGGTACTCCGTCTGGTCCGGCAGCCTTCCTGGGGTTCACAGCCAGGAGCACTCATCTGACACTGTGCTCCTGTAGAGTGAGTAGAGTGGTGCCGGAGTCCGGCGGGGGCAGGGCTGAAGCAGATGAGTGTCGCCGGGGGTTTTTTAAACGGGCATAGTAACAGTTAAGCTACTCTGCCATTGTTGCAATCCGACCCGCAGTTTTCACATCGCAGCTTCTGAAGTTCGTGATGTCATGAATGCCCCGCCACACCTCCCGTGAGTTATTGCTGGACAGATAGGACTCTACGCACCTCCTGTGGTCCGCCTTTACTTTTTTAATTATACTCCGTTTAATTGAGTTTGATTCCGATCGCTACATTTATTCATATCATAATTATTTTTAATCTATTGATTTTCGCTTACAAAATTGGATTGTTTTTGGCTCATCAGCAAGTCGTCTTCCAGCAGGCACTGTCACATTACTCTGTCACCAATCCAATAAAAATGCACACATTTAGTTGTATTCAGTGTTGAAAAAATATTATATGGTTGTCACGAAAATACATTTTAAAATATTTGGCTTCCATGGCTCTCTCAGCCAAAAAGGTTCCTGACCCCTGCTGTAGAGCATGGAAACCAGAACTTGACATGTAGGTGTGAATATAGAAGAAACCAAATTATTTGAGGAATCAGACTAATTTAGTGCATGGAAACACACTGACTGACATGGAGTAAGACAAGGCCGCACAAGTCTTCAATCTCTTCAAACTAGAAAAAAATAACATTTATGTAATTTCTCCATTCGAAACACATTTCAGCCTCCAAGAATTACACACGCGCACACACATACACACACACACACACGTGCGCGCATGCGTGCACACACACACACGCGCACGCGTGCACACACACACACGAACCATTGAAAATAGTTATTACATAAATCAGAAGTATAAGAGGATGTGGTACTACTAATCTTTGATTATCCTACCTACTTTTCCTGGTAGGTAGGATAATGTCAATTTTCTCTGTACATTTCTCTAAATATTTTCACAATATATCATATAGAGCAGGAAATTGTTTTCTTTCAGTGTATTTTTTGATTTTTAGATTTTGGTGGTTGATTATTTAATCGTATAGTACCCACATTTGCATGCACACAACTGTGTACACTTGAGGCTGATGCAATAGCATTTGCATTACCCTCTGTATTATTTTAGGAACGCTCAAGTTTGTCATTGCCAAACATTGCGCCAATTTTGTCAATACCGCCTCCTTCATTCATTCTGAATGGCTATAGCCTGATGGGTAACATTGAAAAACACCTGGAATTGTAGTAGGATTTTAGCTATCATGGAAAACCCGTCATAACTACACTCAAAACAAGGGGTGTCTTCAACTCTGCTTTTGTATCAGTCTGACAGAGGCAACACTTCCTCCAGTCAGTTTTAGGAATACAACTCAACAAAATACAGTATTAGCAGACATTTTGAACGGTTTAAAGCCAAGGGCCTATCTTCTTACCAGCCAATCTTACCAAATATATAAGCACATTGAGATATGGGATACAACTAGGTTCACAAATCCAAATGCCGTATACCTAGCATGATAGTTCAGCCAGTGCTATTAAAGTCCTGTGCGATCTTTGCACCTTACAGCTAACTGAAGCCCTGTTATCTGCCGCACTGGCACATCTTGTCAATTCAGGCGTGGCTATTTAATTGTGTGAATGACAGGTATTCATACTATTATTCTACACCAAAATGTATCAATTTATATATTAATCTGCAGTGGCGTTTTTCGTCCGCCTCTAACTACCAAACCGTTTATCTGATTGATGTGGGCTCATTCAACAAACGTTCCCCAATATTATCAATTTTGCAGTAATTAATTTGACAGTATTTTCACCCTTTTTTTTTCTTTTGACTACTCTTCCCACCCCTTTCAATTTATTTCAACCATTCCACCATTAAAACTTTCGTCTTGATCAGGACAATAAAACTTGGTATTTTCTTCACCCCCAAAATTCCCATTTTTTACAGTATTCCAAAATATTGGACAATGCAATTTGTACTCAAACCATTCTCACTTACAGTTGCCTTTTTTTCTCTCTGAAAATAACCTTGAAGTAACAAAGTAGATGTTCAACACTATCAGAAAATATATTTTCAGTTGTTTAGTCTGAAATTAGCAAAAAATCAAATCCTTTCGCAGAAATGCATTTTGAGTAATGTAATTTAGACCTACTGCATTAAGACTAAACGTTGGAGGCTATTTTTGTATTGAAATATATACCGGTAGTCCCTTTTGTGGCTTTGCATTATCCATCCATTCATCCATCCATCTATTGTCCATCCATTTTCTACCGCTTATTCCCTTTCGGGGTCGCGGGGGGCGCTGGCGCCTATCTCAGCTACCCCGCCTTCCATCTATTATATTAATGTTAATTTATCTTTGCAATATAGCTTGTATTTGTATTTAATTGTGCTTCTGGAACATTCTTCACATTATGGTTATCTTGTAACGGCAAGGATCCAGCAGCGAAATCTGAGTTGATGCAGCATGTCATATTGGACAAGATGATATAATTTGAACTGCGACCTCTTTATCTCTCCTATTATTATAAGTTTAAACTTTTTTAATCTAAATAATAGCTTGTATGCAAGTAAATGTTTCATACAATCAAGTAATATATTTTATTGTAAAGAATATGTTAATATATCCCCAAAATTAGCTGAAAACTTAGTACTGTTGCAGCAAATAATCGGGGGGTGGGGGGGTTCAATGTCATTTTAAACGCCTAAATCGCTTTTTCTAACAACAACAGTTTGACATAATTTTGAAAGCTTGGATGTTTGGTTGAATGGATAACATATCTGCTTTTCAACCTAGTGATGTGGGATCATATCCCAAAGGGACCATTAGCAAAAATATTTTCCCAAATCTTTTTGCAGCCGTACATCTAAGAGTCATGTAGTTCAGTGGTCCCCAACCACCGGGCCGTGTCCAGATTGGTACCGGGCCGCAGAAGAATTTTTGATTCATTTTTATAAAAAAATAAAAATAAATAAATCAAAAAAATGTATTAAATCAATATAAAAAACACAATCTACACTTACAATTAGTGCACCAACCACAAAACCTCCCTTTTTCATGACAAAAATGTCCCTTTTTCATGACAAAGAAAAAAATTAATAAATAAATAAAAAAGGATTGAGCAGCAGTGTAAGGATAAGCGGTGCGGTAAACACCAGCAGCTTTCTCTTGTTAACTTTTAAAGGCAGCTGGATAAAGGCAGGTTTCTGGAAATGCAAACATTTGATAAGAAAATGCTGAGCTTATTGGGCTCCACATATTTGTGTGAGACCTTCTCTGTCATGAATTTAAACAAGAACCGACTGAGGTCAAGAGAAAGTCACCCCCAGTGACAGCAAGTTATTGGTTTCTTACTCAATCTGAAATTGAATGCTTTGAATCTGTCACTATTAACAGTGAAAAGCCAAAAGCATACTTATGCACTTGGACTTATGGCACTTTTTAAAAATTGTATCAAACATCTTGAATAAGATTTGGTTATAACTGTTGATGTTGTGTAGCTGTACTCTCTGAAAGATCTTGTAAAAGAGCAAAATTAAGTTGTTTTAAACTTTAATGATAACAGACAACTTTGCATTACATATAACTCCCGTTTAAAATGTTCATGAAGCAAAGATATTTATCAAACTCAAGGAAAATTAAGGTATTCAATACAGTTCAATGTTATCTGACTCTCCAGACTTGAATTAAAGGCAGAATTGTGTTTTTAGTGTTGTTCACATCTGCCTGAGTGGCTTACAATTGGTTACATTGCCATTTTAAAAAATTGAGAATTGTGACAATGAAAATTGTTTTATAATAGTGCACGTTTGCATGTGACTTTTGTTGTTAAAAAAACATCAGAAGGCATCTTCACTTTATCAAATCTGGCCCTCTTTGCAAAAGTTTAGACACTCTTTGTTTAAGTAATTTCCAAAAATTCCTACAATCACAGTATTTCTACATTCAAACTATTTCACAATTTAAACGTTCCCACCTTTCGTTCTACATTCTACTCACATTTCAACGAGCATTCTTCAAACCATTCCTACTTTACATTCAAACCCCAAAGGGAATAAGCGGTAGAAAATGGATGGATGGATATTCTTACAATACTGTACATTTCTTCTGCATTTTAGTTCAGCTTCATTATTGAAGCATTTCTAGTATTGCAATGCTAATACAATTAACTATACTTCTGTTATTTATTAGCATCCGGACACTAAAGTAGACATCAGACTACAGTTTAGTATGACAACTTACTGTTTGTAAACTACAGGAAATAAACTATCAGCTGACAATGAACACATAAGATGTCACCAGTGTGCCTTGGTTGTGCTTTGAAATCAGTCAATCAACGTTAATTTATATAGCCCTTAGTCACAGGTGCCTTGAAAGGCTGCACAAACCACAATGACATTATTTATGATAATGTGAGAGTCCAGTCTATTGGAGGCAAACCGAGGGTTGTAGGATGTCTCCATCTAAGTCAGAGAGGAGTTGTCAACACTAGGTCATGACTTAGAAGAGCGAGCACTTCCTCCTGATTGGTGTCTCTCCAAAGATTATATGTGACCATCCGGTAATCTTTCCTTGCAGGAGAGGAGGGGAAAAGAGAGAAAGAAGCAGCGGGTCAACTGGTCTAAAATAGTGTCTATTTGAAAGCTAGAGTATATAGTTGAGTTTTAAGGTGAGACTTAAATGCTTCTACTGAGGTGGCATCTCTAACTTGCCGGTAGGGCACTCCTGAGTACTGTAGTCTGAATAGAAAACGATCCACAGTCTTTTGTGAGGATTTGGGAATCACTATTAAGACGGCGTTTTTGAAACACAAAATTCAAAAACGGAAATTAGAGTACAATAGAATCAGAAAGATAAAATAGTGCTAAACTAAATAATACTTAATACTTAAAAGTTGGATTTTAAGTCTACTGGTAACCAGTGCAGCTGAACCAATGTGGCCGTAATATGATTCAACTTTCTTGTCCTAGTCAAAAGTCTAGCAGCCAAATTTTAAACCAGCAGTAAATATTTAAAACTGGACATGGGGCGACCCAAAAATAATTTGTCACAGTAATTGAGACAAGACGTAACAAACGCATGTTTCATGATCTAATTGACAAAATGGGACATATTTTACTGATATTCCGGGGATAAAAGAAAGCTGTTTTAGTAACACTTAATGTGCAGCTCAAATGAAACACTTGAGTTGAAAATGAGATAGATTCTTCACCGAGTCACTTTGAATGACTGTCTTGCTGGACCACTAATCAACATGAATGTTTTCTTAAGATGCTGAAAGTTTCCGGACATCTATTGTTTAATATCATTAAGACACACCTCCAGATGACTACAAGCTAGCGTGTTGGTCAGCTTTAGGGGCATCTAAAGTTGGGTGTCATCAGCATAACAGTGGAAACTAAAACCGTAATATGCAAATTATGTTGTTGGTTAAAAAATATTCTCAGTTTCTCAGATAGAGCTGATACATGTGGAATGATAATATTGTTGCCTCTATCACATTTTTCCTCCTCATCCACTGTGCTCCTGTTATTTCTGGAACTGGATGCACTTGGTGATCCCATGGCACGACTATGCCTAGATACTTTTTATGGATTACAAAACCTTTTAGGAGGTCAGGGAAGTAAACAAAGTAGGAATGGTTCACATACTCTTAAAAGTCAAGGTTTTATTGACTATACTTCCTATTGTAGTGTCGGGCAATCTAAAGCCTTTGTGTCACGTAACTTGCTTAGGCGACCCTGTTTTCCCCCTCCCCCTGTGGCACGCATATCAATCAATCAATCAATGTTTACTTATATAGCCCTAAATCACTAGTGTCTCAAAGGGCTGCACAAACCACCACGACATCCTCGGTAGGCCCACATAAGGGCAAGGAAAACTCACACCCAGTGGGACATCGGTGACAATAATGACCCAGTGGGACGTCGGTGACAATAATGACTATGAGAACCTTAGAGAGGAGGAAAGCAATGGATGTCGAGCGGGTCTAACAAGATACTGTGAAAGTTCAATCCACAATGGATCCAACACAGTCGCGAGAGTCCAGTCCAAAGCGGATCCAACACAGCAGCGAGAGTCCCGTTCACAGCGGAGCCAGCAGGAAACCATCCCAAGCGGAGGCGGATCAGCAGCGCAGAGATGTCCCCAGCCGATACACAGGCAAGCAGTACATGGCCACCGGATCGGACCGGACCCCCTCCACAAGGGAGAGTGGGACATAGAAGAAAAAGAAAAGAAACGGCAGATCAACTGGTCTAAAAAGGGAGTCTATTTAAAGGCTAGAGTATACAAATGAGTTTTAAGGTGAGACTTAAATGCTTCTACTGAGGTGGCATCTCGAACTGTTACCGGGAGGGCATTCCAGAGTACTGGAGCCCGAACGGAAAACGCTCTATAGCCCGCAGACTTTTTTTGGGCTTTGGGAATCACTAACAAGCCGGAGTCCTTTGAACGCAGATTTCTTGCCGGGACATATGGTACAATACAATCGGCAAGATAGGATGGAGCTAGACCGTGTAGTATTTTATACGTAAGTAGTAAAACCTTAAAGTCACATCTTAAGTGCACAGGAAGCCAGTGCAGGTGAGCCAGTACAGGCGTAATGTGATCAAACTTTCTTGTTCTTGTCAAAAGTCTAGCAGCCGCATTTTGTACCAACTGTAATCTTTTAATGCTAGACATGGGGAGACCCGAAAATAATACGTTACAGTAGTCGAGGCGAGACGTAACAAACGCATGGATAATGATCTCAGCGTCTTTAGTGGACAGAATGGAGCGAATTTTAGCGATATTACGGAGATGAAAGAAGGCCGTTTTAGTAACGCTTTTAATGTGTGCCTCAAAGGAGAGAGTTGGGTCGAAGATAATACCCATATTCTTTACCGTGTCGCCTTGTTTAATTGTTTGGTTGTCAAATGTTAGAGTTGTGTTATTAAATAGATTTCGGTGTCTAGCAGGACCGATAATCAGCATTTCCGTTTTTTTGGCGTTGAGTTGCGAAAAGTTAGCGGACATCCATTGTTTCATTTCATTAAGACACGCTTCCAGCTGACTACAATCCGGCGTGTTGGTCAGCTTTAGGGGCATGTAGAGTTGGGTGTCATCAGCATAACAGTGAAAGCTAACACCGTATTTGCGTATGATGTCACCTAGCGGCAGCATGTAGATGCTGAAGAGTGCAGGGCCAAGGACCGAACCCTGGGGAACTCCACACGTTACCTTAACGTAGTCCGAGGTCACATTGTTATGGGAGACACACTGCATCCTATCAGTAAGATAAGAGTTAAACCAAGACAGGGCTAAGTCTGACATACCAATTTGTGTTTTGATACGTTCTAATAAAATATTATGATCGACGGTATCGAAAGCAGCGCTAAGATCGAGGAGCAGCAACATAGATGACGCATCAGAATCCATCGTTAGCAATAGATCATTAGTCATTTTTGCGAGGGCTGTCTCCGTGGAGTGATTTGCCCTAAAACCAGATTGAAAGGTTTCACATAGATTGTTAGACGCTAAGTGTTCATTTAACTGCTCCGCAACAATTTTTTCAAGGATTTTTGAAATAAAGGGAAGGTGAGACACCGGTCGGTAGTTTACCATGAGGTCAGGATCAAGGTTAGGTCTTTTAAGAAGAGGATGAATAACCGCTTTTTTGAATGCTAGGGGAACAGTGCCCGAGGTAAGTGATAAGTTTATAATATTTAGCACTGATGGACCTAATAATACAAAGAGCTCCTTGATCAGTTTCCCAGGAAGAGGGTCAAGTAAGCATGTTGTCTGTTTTATTCCATTTACACGTTGTAACAATTCCATCCATCCATCCATTTTCTACCGCTTATTCCCTTTCGGTGTCGCGGGGGGCGCTGGCGCCTATCTCAGCTACAATCGGGCGGAAGGCGGGGTACACCCTGGACAAGTCGCCACCTCATCGCAGGGCCAACACAGATAGACAGACAACATTCACACTCACATTCACACACTAGGGCCAATTTAGTGTTGCCAATTAACCTATCCCCAGGTGCATGTCTTTGGAAGTGGGAGGAAGCCGGAGTACCCGGAGGGAACCCACGCATTCACGGGGAGAACATGCAAACTCCACACAGAAAGATCCCGAGCCTGGATTTGAACCCAGGACTGCAGGACCTTCGTATTGTGAGGCAGACGCACTAACCCCTCTGCCACCGTGAAGCCCTGTAACAATTCCTCTAATGTTATTTCCTCAAAACGAGAGAAACTATTTTGGAGGGCAGTATCCGCCGTATATACCATCGTATCAGTGTTAATAGAACCCCGTTGTAGCTGGGACGCATTGTCTTTAATCTCCTTTCTAATGACTTCAATTTTCTTACTAAAGAATTGCATAAAGTCATCAGCTGAGTGGGTTGAGCTACTGGAAGGAGTCCCTTGTTGGGTTAGCGATGCTACCGTACTAAACAAAAATTTAGGATCGTTTTTATTTTGGTGGATGAGACTTGCGTAATATTTAGCTTTAGCTAAGGTAAGCATGCGTTTATAAGTTATTAAACCATCACTCCATGCTTGATGGTGCACCTCAAGTTTAGTCGTGCGCCATTTGCGTTCCAGCTTTCTACATAATAATTTCAGAGCTCTGGTTTCTTCTGTAAACCACGGGGTGCGCTTTTTTGGAGCCTTTTTTAACTTTAGCGGTGCTATGTTATCAATGGTTTCATGTTGCATATAAATCCATAGTACATAGGGATACATAGACCATGTTGCATATAGATATACATAGACATAGCAAAATACATAGAAGTTGTTGCATAGGATACATAGTACATAGCGATACATAGACCATAGTGTTACATAGAAAATAGTTATACATAGAACATAGTGATACATAGAACATGTTGCATAGTGATACACATGACATAGAGATACATAGAACATAGCGATACATAGCAAATAGTGATACATAGACATAGCGATACATAGACCATGTTGCATAGATATACATAGAACATAGAGATACATAGTACATAGCGATACATAGTGATACGTAGAACATGTTGCAAAGAAATACATTGAACATAGCGATATTTAGAACATGTTGCATAGAGATAGATAGAACATAGAGATACATAGAACATGTTGCATAGAAATACATAGTGCATAGGGATACATAGACACATGTTGCATAGAGAGACATAGTACATAGAGATACATGAACCATGTTGCATGGAACTACATAGAACACAGATATACATAGTACATGTTGCATAGAAATACATAGAACATAGAGATTCATAGAACATGTTGCATGGGGATACATAGCACACAGAGGTATATAGGACATGTCACATAGAAATACATAGCACAGAGATACATGGAAAATGTTGCATAAAGATACATAGCACACAGAGAAATTCGAATATGTTGCATAGCGATACATAGGACATAGAGATACATCGCACATAGCGATACATAGCACATTGAGATACATAGAACATGTTGCATAGAGATACATAGTACATTTATATACATAGAACATAGAGATACATAGAGCATAGAGATACATAGGACATAGAGATACATAGGACATAGTGATACATAGAAGTTGTTGCATAGAAATACAGAACATAGTGATACATAGTACATAGTTATACATAAGACATGTTGCAGAGAGATACATAGAACACAGTGATACATAAACATGTATGTCATTGAGATTCATAGGCAATAGCGATACATAGAACATATGTTGCATAGAGATACATAAAACAAAGAGATAAATGTAGCATAGAAATAATTATACAGTGATAGTACATGTTGTATAGAGATACATAGCACATAGGTTTTCATAGACATTGAGATACATAGACCATGTTGCATAGTGATACATAGAACATAGGTATACATAGAACATGTTGCATAGCGATACATAGTACATAGGGATACATAGACATAGGGATACATAGAAGTTGTTGCATAGAGATACATTGAACATAGCGATACATAGATATAGTGTTACATAGACCATATATATACATAGAACATGTTGCATAACGATACATAGAACATAGGATACATAGAAGGTGTTGCATAGAGATACATAGAACATAGCGATACATAGCAAATAGTGATACATAGAACATGTTGCATGGATATACATAGAAAATAGAGATACAGAACATAGTAACACATAGTGATATGTAGAACATGCTGCAGAGAGATACATAGAACATAGAGATAGATATGTATCGCTACATAGAGATATGTATCGATACATAGAGATACATATGTATCGCTATATGTTCCGACATAGAACATATAGCGATACATAGAACATGTTGCATTGAGATACATAGCACATAGAGATACATAGAACATGTTGCATAGAAATACATTGACATAGAGATACATGGTACATAGAGATACATAGACCATGTTGCATAGAGCTACATAGAACACAGAGATACATAGAACATGTTGCATAGAGGCACATAGCACACAGAAATACATATAACATGTCACATACAAATACATAACACATAGAGGTACATAAAAAATGTTGCATAAAGATACATAGCACACAGAGATAAATAGAACATGTCACATAGAGATACATAGAACATAGAGATAAATAGAACATGTCGCATAGAAATACATAGAACATAGAGATGTATAGGACATGTTGCACAGAGATACATAGAACATAGAGATACAAAGAACATGTTGCATATAGATGGCTCCCCTGACACTCAGCGGAGCTACAACTGCATGACTGCAATACAGATTATTTGGTCTGCAGTATTTTACTTTGAAAAAATATATATACAGTATACTTATACTTTCCTGGTCATTTTTTAAGGCTAGTTGAAAAATTGCAAAAATACATATTTTGCAATGTTGGGTCTAAAAAAATGGGAGTGAAACAAACAAAACCTTTCAGTAAGGGATTTATTGCAAACAAGCATTGAATTAAAATAGGCTTTTCATCAGCTAACAAAAGCTTAAACGTATTTTTAAAGGCCAAAATCTTCTAATATATTTGGATTCCATGTTATTTTTGTCAGGCACACACTTTCATGATCTGTTGATGGCAAAGGCAAAAAAAGTTATCTTTTTGAACACTGTCGGAATGTTGAGCTCCTTTTTGCAATTTGAAACTCTACTTAGACACTTCCTAAGATCCAATGATGCAAAATGTAAATCATTTGTCTTCAATTTTGGATCATGAGTGTATACACTATGCTAAATACTAATGCTAGGATTCCTACTCTATGAGGGCGAGATGGAGCCTCAAAAAGTACAGCTTATTCAAGCCACTGTCTTTTGAGCCTCACTAGTTCTTTGATGTATGGAATGACCATAAGCAGTCTTCAGTGTTATCCGTTGATCATATCATAAATACATCAATTATAAACATAAGTGACAGTTTTGTTCATCAACAAGGCAATAATATGATTTGTAAACACCAATATTTTTTTATGCATCAAGTCAAGCAGCACTGGGGCCAAATCCGGCCCAGGAATGACACCAAACGGCCATACCGTCAGTTCAAAATTAGGGAGACGAAAATCCCTCCATCCATCCAACCAACCATTTTCTACCGCTTGTCTCGTTTGGGGTCGCGAGGGGTAGTGGAGACAAACATATTTGCAGCAAATTCCTAAAAACACCAGAGTGCTCCTGTGTATAGAGGAAGTTGGGCCAGTGTTAACATATTGGCATATCCTTGCATTGACATTTTAACCTTGCTAGCAAACATAGAACACCGGGGTCCAAACTTGTGATTTACATAATTGGGGCATTCCTCAAGGCACTTTATGACTTCTTATTTTTACAGTTAAAATAGTTTTTTTGTCAGGGTTCATTCTTTTCGTAATGTGATTTATGTAACTAAGTTGTTGATGTAGCCTGTTTACTTCAGATGCAGTCAGTAGTCATTTGTTCAACTTCTTTAGTTCTTCTTGTAGTTATGGGTGTGACTCTTTTGGGCACCTCACGACTCATTCCAGATTCCAATTCCTGGGGTGACGATTCAATTCCGAATCAAGTCTTGACTCAATACAATTGTGGATCCAAACCGATTCTTACATTGTATTGTTTCGTACAATAATTATAATGAAACTTTTTCAAAACAGTTTACATTTTAGAAAAGCTTTTTCTAAATGTATTTCTAATAATCCTTTATTTTAATTGATTTTTGAAAATGAGAAATCGATTTAGAAACAGATAAATAAGAATTCATCAAATGTTGTGCACATCTACTAGTAATGTTCCTCATGTTTCCATTTTAGGTCCTCTTTTTCATCTTTTGGGCTATTTAACTGGTGGCTTGCGAGTCCGGTTCAAAACACTTTCAAGAGACTCACATTTTTGCAGAATGTTCTTAAAAACACCATTATAAAGATTGTTGCTTTTTTGCACAAGGTCCTTAAACACATCATCCTGTAACTCTGACTAAATAAATCAGGAGTGTCAAACTCATTTAAGCCCAGGGGCCACAAAGAGGAAAAATATACTCCCAAGTGGACCGGACAGGTAAAATCACGGCATGATAACTTAAAAATATAGACAACTTCAGATTGTTTTCTTTGTTTAAAAAAATGGAACAAGTCAATCTCAAAACATACAAATCATAATGTTTTTGTTTTTTTTCACACTTACATTTTGCTGTTCATAGAAGTCTATCTTCATTTGTTGTGATATATCATTTCTGAATATATGATGTGATAATGTTCATCGGTCAAATAGATGTGAGTCTGGCAGAGTTTTAAAATGCTCTTTTGGTGTAAAATTTCAATCTATCAGAAGATGCAATAAATGGTAATATCAAATATCAATATCAAATATATATAATGCCAGGCAATCTTAATAGGCGGATTCAATGCGCAAATATTCGGGTGGCGGACAAGCTTTTCCGGCGTGCAATGCACGCACATATTAGTGGGCAATGTTTATCTGCAGACACATATCCGGGTGGCGGGCATTCTTTTTTTGATTGATGATGACCGATGATAAGCATCCAGGTTACACACATTCGTTTTCTTTCACTAAACCTCAGTCATTTTACAATATACAATATTACAATATTTTTTTTACAGAAACGTGTTTAAGGTGTTTGCCTGCTAACACAAGAACAGGTGCATTCATCTGTTTTGAACGTTATCTCAGTCCCACCAAATGTTATAAAAGTTAAAGTACCAATAATGGTCACACACACTAGGTGTGGTGAAATGTGTCCTCTGCATTTGACGCATCCCCTTGATCACCCCCTGGGAGGTGAGGGTAGCAGTGAGCAGCAGCGGTGCCGCGCCCGGTAATCATTTATGGTGATGTTTTATTCCATCGTGATTAGAGTTCCAATCAGTCCAGGTAATTAATTTGTTGTGTAAATACTCTTAAGGGCACACTGTGTAATATTCTGAATCATTAGCCTAATCTGTTTGAATTTCAACAAAATGTTTATGAATATTCCATATTTACTTTGTTAAAAAAAAAAAAATTGACATATTGTATTTTTTGGACTGTAAGGCGCACTTAAAATAATTTTATTTTCTCAAAACTCGACAGTGCGCCTTATAACCTGGTGCGCCTAATCTACGGAATAATTTTGGTTGTGCTTACCGACCTCGAAGCTATTTTATGTGGTACATGGTAAAATGATAAGTGTGACCACTGACCAGCAACGTTCCCTCTGAGGTACGCGCCTGTGCAATTGTACACTGCTCACGCGTCCTCAGCGCACGGCAAATGTAGGCCGCGCACAAAATCAATTAAAAAGATAAGCGCATAACAGTGTGCACGTCTGCCGTCGCTCACATGTGCGCCACTGAATGCTCAAGGAGTTTTGGCGTTTGTTCACACATCTGAAAAATTGGAGGGAAAATTGGTGACCAGTCACACATAAGAGATACGTGTAGACTGCAATATGATGGCAGTCACACATAATAGATAATAATAATAATCTTTCTGTGTGGAGTTTTCATGTTCTCCCCGTGACTGCGTGGGTTTTTTCACAAGTTTCACAAGTTTATTCACAATACCATATAACAATTACAATAATAGTGAATATCATCATTTAAAAATGTTGGTACGTGAAAGGGTCCCCCAAATAAGCTAGAAGAAGCTTTTGACAGGGGGTCCAGAGGACAGTATATACATGGAAAGATGAAACATGGTAGCAAGCACAACAACAACAACAACAAACAAAAAAAACAACGCTGTATAATAAACACAAGAAAATAGTACTAAAGCAAGCATACACATACATACATACATTCATTCAACCATGCAAAACCCAACAGTAGTGTACCCCGCATGAGGCATTAAATATAGGTGGTTAATAGGTAAGTTTTCATTTTCTTTTTGAAGTTGGAGAATGGATACAGCATCTTGAGGCTCTCATTAAGTTGGTTCCAAATCTTTGATCCCCTGCATACAACACTTCGAGCGGTACAAGCCAGTAAACGATGTTTAGCTGATATCAGATCTAAGTTACGAGTGTTGGGGATGGTAGATAGGAACCAAGCTACAGAGCCTAAGATTCAGCCTGTAAATGACTTGATAAGTTAAACAAACATTTTGATAAATATTGAACTCTGTCAGTCTTAAGAGATGATATAAATGGAATGAAGTGTTACTCATTGGAGCAAGGCAAATGGCCAGATGCCTGAAAACACCGTCAGGAGGAAGACTCTCCGCTCTGAGAGGTTTCATGGATGATGTGACAAGCATCCTACAGACCGCCCCATGCACAGAACAATTCCTCAACCGTTTCGACGAACTGACCGTCTGGGCGAGGATGAAGATAAAGCCCGCTAAGTCCAGGAGCCTGTCAATCAGGAAGGGTGTGAGAGATGGCAGGACAGTCTTCACAGCAGGAGGTGAGAAGATTCCACCCCTGGCAGAGCAGCCCATCCGAAGCCTCAGGAGGGAGTATACAGCAGAGCTCTCGGACAGGCAGATGGGGAGGGTGGTCCAGAAACAACTAAAAGAGCGGCTCATAAGGATCGACGGCAGTCAACTTCCTGGGAAGCTGAAGGTTTGGTGTTACCACTTCACACTTTTCCACCGCGTGATGTGGCCGCTGAAAGTAGCTGAAATTCCATCTTCTCAAACCAGCAAGATGGACAGCGTCACCAACGGTTATATCAGGAAGTGGCTGGGCCTCCCCCGCTGTTTCTCGGACACAGGTATTTTCGGCAAGAACATTCTGCAACTTCTTCTAAAGTCCATCAATCTGGGTTACAGGCTGGAGAAGACTTGCTTTGTACTGGAGTTGAGGGAATCAAGAGACGAAGCTGTGAAGAGTGCAGCGGTGACTGTCCGCACTGGACGAAAGTGGAGGGCCCAGGTGGAAGTGGACCAAGCTGTCTCAAGGCTGAAATACAAGGAGATTCTGAGAAGAGTCCAAGACAGCCGGGCAGGACTGGGATGGGGACAACCAGTCTAGTTCTGGTCCAAAGCCACGAAACAGCAGAGGAAGGCCATGGTGGTGGAAGAGTTCACACAAGTGGCGCAAGACCAGTATCGGATCAAGGCCGTATCCCAGTGAAAACAGGGTGCATGGACTCGCTGGGAGGATACCATCCAAAGAGTCATAACCTGAGCCGACATCTGACGAACTCCTCAATATCGGCTAAGCTTCTTCGTGAGGGCAGCATATGACACCCTGCCATGCCCTCGAAGCCTTGCCCAGTGGTTCGGAAGCGAGAGCAAGTGCTCCCCGTGCAGCAAAGACAATGCAGTACTCAAACACATCCTTTCAGGTTGCAACGTCGCTCTGACGCAAGGGCGCTTCCGGTGGTGACACAATCAGATGCTGAGGAAGTTGGCAGAGCTGTTAGAGAGATGCAGAGTCGGGGCAAACAACGCCACAGATCCCCATCGGCCAAACATCTCTTTTATCAAACCAGGAGAGGTAAGACAGAAGACGGAGGTGGGAAGATCATCACTTCTGCTTACCCCTGGTAAGGGCTGGGAGATGCGCGTTGACCTGGACAAGCAGCTAGTCTTCCCAACTGAGGTAATACAGACAACGCTAAGACCAGACGTGATGTGGTCCTCAGCTGCTAAGAAAGTCCTCATCATTGAACTAACTGTGCCATGGGAGGAGGGAATACCAGTAGCACATGAGTTGAAACGGTCAAAGTACAGCGATCTAGCAGAGGGCTGCAAGGGGGTAGGCTGGTCTGCGTCCATTCACCCTGTGGAGATCGGAATGCAGGGGCTTCATAGGAGGTTTCTGCGATCCGACTCCTGCGTGCGGCGGGAATAACCGGTTCCAGCCTGAGGAGGGCCATCAAGGAGTTGGCAGAAGAGGCAGAGAAGGCAAGTTTCTGAATGTGGCTAAGAAGGAGGGACAACTCTTGGGGCTCAATACCCCAATGAGGTCAGTTGCATGCAGTGGCGCAGGGAGACGTCCCCGCTTAGCCACTGCCCCCCCACCGCGAGGTGTCCTGGCTTGGGGGCGAAACATCAGTGAACGGTGGCACCAGCTGAATACCCTGCAGCTGACCTCGAAGTGCACTGGAGGAGGTGCAACAGGCGGAGATGCCTAGCAGTTAGGTCCGTACGTATTAATTGAATAGATGTTGAGTGGGGGCATTCAACTTGGACCATGACAGGGCCCGTATGATTTTCTTTTGCATGGATTCTAATTTGTGAAGGGAGGTAGGGACGGTGTTACACCAGATGATATTACAGTAGTTTAGATGTGGTTCAAGGAGAGTTTAACTTTCATATAGGGTAAGTAGAGTATAAAGAGGAAGATAATGACGAAGGTGAAAGAACAGACCAACATATTGGGATAATTTGTTTAACAGATGGCTAATGTGGCATTTGAAATTTAGGTATTGGTCAATGATGACCCCCAGGAATTTTGTGGAGTACACTCTGTATTTCCTGCCCATTGATGTTGATATGGCAGTGCTCAGTATTTGTCCGGTTTTTATTAGAACGAAATAGAATAAAATTAGTTTTCTTTACATTAAGTGAGAGCTATTCCATTTGAACCAGGAATCCACTTTCACAAGCTCTGAATTGACAGTTACTTGTAGATCGTGTAGGCTCCTGTGTGATGTTAACAAATTTGTATCGTCAGCAAAAATTATTTTATGAAAAGTTTCGGAGGAGTTTACAAAATCATTTATGTATAGGATAAAAAGGAGAGGCCCCAAGATTGATCGATGCAGAACCCCATAATTTATGGTCATACAGGTTGAATTGTGATCATTGACGCATACACATTGTTGCCTTCCGTATAGGTAAGAACGGAACCAATCGAGAGATACCCCTTCGACACAATAATGATATAGCTTGTACAATAAGGTCTCAAAGTCTATTGTGTCAAAGGCCTTGGACAGATCCAAAAAAATGCCAATACCGCATTTTCCTTCTTCAATACAGTCATTGACCTTTTTCCAAGAGGTCGAGTATAGCCATACAGGTGGTGCTTTTTTTTTTTACAAAAAACATATTGGCAGGGGACAAGGATATCTAGTTTTTCTAGAAAGCCATTCAGTCGGTTATAGACCACATTTTCAAATATTTTTGAAAATGTTGGTAAAATTTAAATTGGCCTATAATTGTTCATTTTATTTTTATCACCTGATTTAAAAATAGGGATTACTTTTGCCACTTTGGACATTTTGGGTACAATACCAGCACTAAGTGATAGGTTTATACAGTGACAAAGAGGATTTGTGATCACATTTGCTATGGCTTTCAAGATTTTGCTACATATCCCGTCCAATCCAGCTGTATGTGATGACTTTAGGTCCATAATGATCAATAAAGCTCATTGATGTCGGTTGACTGCATGAAAAAGGAGCTAAGGTAGCTGCCTGATAAAAATTATTTAAAGGAAAACCCTGGAGGTTGACTTATTTTACTAGATAGGTTTTCCTCAATAGAAGCAAAAAAGGTATTAAAACTATTGGCAAGATCAGCCCTATTTGACCCTGTATCCGGAACAACAGGGGCCTTATATCCCTTCTTTAGAACAGTATTCAACACGTTCCATGTTCTCCTACAATCTCCCTGCGATGCTTGTAATAGTTCAGAATAATTGTTGCGCTTACTTTTCCTGATCATATGAGTTAATTTATTTCTATAATTTGTGTATTTTTCTTTATTGACAGTGGTAAGGTTCGAAATATAACATTTGTAGAGTTTATTCTTTTGTCTGGTGGACTTTAAGATCCCCCTTGTAATCCAGGGATTTTTTTCTGAGGTATGATTTTTGATATTTTTTTCAGGGATTGTTTCCTGAATAGCATCATGAATTATTTTAATCAGATTTTCATATGCAGCATCAGGATGGGTGCAATTAAACACAGAGTCCCATTGCCTGGCAAGCAGATTATTATTTAGGTGTTGTAGAGTTGTATTGTTGAGTGTTTTGGTGTTATCTTTAGGAGGTGGGGGGGGTATGCCAGAGTCAAAGAATAGTATTATGGGAAAGTGGTCTGTGATATCGGATTGCACCACCTTTGTCACAAGCTTTGTATTCCAGATGTTAGTAATAATGTTATCCATTATTGTTTTTGAGGCATCTGTGACTCGAGTGAACCCATTGATGGTGGGGAAGAAGGAAGAGGAATGTAACGTGTTGATAAAGTTAAGTTTTGCTCCATTGTCCTTGGAAATATCAATATTACTCCGGCTTCCTCCCACCTCCAAAGACATGGACCTGGGGATAGGTTGATTGGCAACACTAAATTGGCCCTAGTCTGTGAATGTGAGTCTGAATGTTGTCAGTCTATCTGTGTTGGGCCTGCGATGAGGTGGTGACTTGTCCAGGGTGTACCCCGCCTTCCGTCCAAATGCAGCTGAGATAGGCTCCAGCGACCCCAAAAGGGACAAGCGGTAGAAGTCGGATGGAATAATTGATTACATATGTTTAGACTGCAATATGACTCAAGTAAACAACACCAAATTGTTCCATTGAAAATATAGAACATGACACACAACGTTGAAAAATCAAAATGTTTTAGTACGTCTTTGGTAAGCTATGAAGTCGCACCGTTTGATAGATTGTACTGTGCTTCAACATACAAGTATTATTATGGTGTGTGTGTAAGGTAAGACATATTATATAACTTGTTGTACCTTCTGGTACCTGCTGATCTGTATTTGGGATTTGCATAAATCTTGAAAATGTGCGTGGGTCATCCATTGTAGTCTGTGTGGACATTGTAGTCAATAAGCTTCTTCTTTTTCTCTGCTTTTGCCATTTCTAATACAAAGTAGTGTAAACTTCTTATTTATATCTGCCATGAATGCGCTAAAACATTCCGGTGTTTTGAGTTTACATTATTCACCCAAGGTAACTTTAGTTATTAGAGAGTTCCGGTCGGATGGTTTTTCACGGGACACATTTCCGGTGTTGTTGTTGCACTAGTGAGCCACGGATGAGGAGATGGTGCGCCGTTATTGATTTAAGTAAAGTCTGTATGTCATTAAAACAGTTAGCTCCATCTTTTGACACTTCCTCCACTGCCGTCTAGCGACATGCAGTGAGGTTTTAGGTTGGGGAGGCACTGACCTACTAGTCAGATTTACAAACATACAGTAAGATGCTAGGTCACTGACTCACAAGTGAGATTTACAAACATGACAGTATGATGCAATAGCACCGTCTCAAAATCACAAAAACACACAGTATGATGCTAGAATAAAAAATTTCAACACACTTAGCACACAATTAACACATCACTGCAGTGCAGACACTCAACCAGGGCTCCCCAAACTTTTTGACTTGGGAGCCGCATTGGGTTAAAACAATTTGGGGCCGGGCTGTACATACATATTCCTCGCGCACTAATTGACTGAAAGAGTGTGCACTTGTTGCGTGCTTGCCCGACACTGTGGCCCCAGCGTAATGATGTCACGTTATCGTTGGGAAAATGCATTTTTAGACAATATGATATGTCTAAGCGGCTAAGAGACACCGAGACTAGCAAGCGGTGGAAAATGGATTAGAAAGGACAGGTTTTAAAAAATAATAATTTAAATAAAAATAAAAACATTTAGTTTGGGGACCCCTGCACTAGACAGTATATCTTACCTTTACTTGTAAATGAAGTCCATTCGCCTTTCCTTCTGCCTGAAGATCTGTATGACTTTGTTGTAGAAGTCCTCCTTTTTCTCTTTTTCTGAGAGTTTTTAAAAGTCTCTCTCTCTCAATTGCCACAAAATGCAAGCTCCTCTTTCCTCAAAAATCAAGTGGTGTTTATCAGGTCTTTTAACATCACAATTTTCCTTTACATCGGAATTGTAGATGCTGATATTTAGTCTCTGTTGTTTATTTAGAGCCAGGTCAATACGTGATATTCCACACGTTTTTAAAGAAATCTGACCTTGATTGTGTGCAGATGAGTTTTTATTTTTTACGAGGCTTCTTGGCAGATTTTTCAGATCAGTATATCATTTGGATCCAAACACGTTCACTGATTGAGAATAAAAGGCAGGGAAATCAATAGACACGTTTTTGTGGCACAAAGCCATTCTTTTCCAGTATACCATTACTTTTTAAATTAACCCACTATTTTCTGTCCTCTGACCACACACCTTTGAATCAAATCTGCCAGCTCTGACGTTGGTCTCCCAGTAATAATGACTTTTTGCTTTGATTGAAAGTTTAGTCTTGAAAAATTCCTTATTTTAGAATTCAAATCCTCCATTTTTAGGGCCAAAAAGCATCATAGTTTGCGGGAAGCGTAGCAGTTGTGGTCTTTTGTTTTCTTTTTCTACTTCTTAAGGGTTAACAGGTGTTGGCAGTTCATGAACCTTTGAACTGCAAGTTCACAATATATCGCCCCCTACTTTGAGTCAGAGGTACTTGCTACCTCATGGCTTGCCTTTTCCCTGTGGCAACAAGCACACGCCCCTTCGCACGCACACGCTTAATACACTTTGTGTGTAGCCGTGGAGGCACTTCCTGTGGCTGTGTTTTGTCAGTTTGAGCCTGTGTCGATGCCTGAGCTTACAAGAATAGTTGACAAAGCAAAACCCCTGTCATGTCCCAAAGACCCAGTCCCCCCTCGCTTTTGTAAAGATGTCTGAGACTCTATTGATTTTTCTGTTATGGACATCATCAACAGCTTGATTTCTGGCGGTGTGACCTCTTTTTGTAAAGGAGCTGTTGTCGAGCCTTTGATTAAAAACACAAGTCTTGATCCTAAAAGTTTGTCAAATTATCGGCCCATTTCTAAATTATCTTTGGTGTTAAAAATTTTGGATAAATGTGTTTAGGTGCAACTGCTGCCATTTTTAGATGAAAATAGCACTTTAGATCTATTTCATTCTGGATACAAAGCTTTGCACAGTACTGAATCTGCACTTTTAAAGGTTTTTATGACTTGCTTTTAATGACTGATTCTGGCAGCTCTGCCATTTTAGTGCTTTTAGATCTTACAGCTGCCTTTGACACAGTCGATCACACAATTATTTTAGACCGCCTGAGAGACTGTGTGGGTGTGAAATGGGGACTGCATTGGAGTGGTTCAGATCCTACCTGTCAGAGAGGTCCTTCTCTGTTAGGCTGGGTGACGCCACCTCTTCTTCTGCTCCGCTTTACTGTGGTGTCCCCCAGGGATCTATTCTAGGCCCCATTCTGTTCGCTCTTTATCTCCTGTCTCTTGGAAAGATTTTTAAGAAACATGGAGTGTTTTATCACTTTTATGCAGATGACTGTAAAATTTATATGCCTATTTCAAATGGCCACGGCCCCCTGACACCCCTTCTCAACTGTCGATGCGACTTCAAGGCTTGGTTAGCCCAGAGTTTTTTAATAATGAATGAGGGAAAAACGAAACTTCCTGACTTGGTACCATTGCAAAATTATGTGTGTCCCAAAGTCACCAGCCTTGGCGTCACTAAGACAGTGATTTTAAACTTGAAAAAAAAAGTCAATGGCGTTTTAAAATCGTGTTTTTATCATCTTCGTCTTTTAGCAAAACTAAAACCGTTTTTATCTTTTAACCTTTTTGAACAGGTGGTGCATGCTTTTATTCCAAGTGGCCTGGACTACTGCAATGCACTTTATGCTGGCAAAGCTCTCTCCCGGTTGCAGTTAGTTCAGAACACAGCAGCACAACTTTTACAGGGGCCAGGAAACGTGAGCATTTAACCCTAATTTATGAGACTTTGCACTAGCTCCCTGTTCATTTTAGAATTGATTTTAAAATGTTGCTGTTTGGTTTTAAAGCTTTGCATTGACTGGCACCTCATTTTATCTCGGACCTCATCCAAATTTACACTCCTGCGCGCGCTCCGAGGTCCAAGAGCCAGCTCCAGTTTGTGGTGCCCAAGACTAGACTTAAAACCAGGGGAGACAGGAACTTCTCTGTGGTTGGCCCTAAGCTCTGGAACACTCTGCACCTCCATGTTCCAACTTTGACAAGGCCAATTCAGTTGATAATTTATGGTTAACCCTAACAGCTCAGTTTCATGCACCCGCCCCAAAGAAATAGCTAGAGGTCTTAAGTGTTGTACGTGCATACAAATGTTTTAAGTAAGATTTTTCTGTAAGGTTGTATTTCTCTTCTTTTGTTGTGAAAAAATGTTGTACATTCTTGGATAGCATGTTGTAGTTTGCTTTATGCATAATTTTAGCTGTTTGCAAATGCACCAAACCATTGAAGTTTAATATTTTGGAATTTCATAAATAAAGTGTTTGTATGTTCTCTATATCCAACATTATGTATTATTCTAACTGATTTTTTTTGTAACACGGTTAGTGAATGAAGTGTCATTTTGTAGTTATTTCCCCAATTTTCTGCACAATAACTCAGATACGGTAATGCTAGCAAGCAGTTGAGAATTTGAAGTGAATTTTGGTCTAGAGCATATTGTGCTAAATTTATTCATTATGAAAAAAAATGTATTGCCACCTTATGTTGTATATTTTTTTAGATTTCCAGTTCATTTTTTCTATTATTACGCTCCAAAATTGTATTTATTTTATTTTTTCTATACAGTATATACTCCATCTATTTGTACTTGTGTTTAACTTTCTCTTTTACTGTTGCCGGATAACATTTTAGTTTTACTGAGATTCAAAGATAGTCCGTTTTTTCAAACCATCTTTTTAATGCATTAATTTATTCTGTTATATTTCTATTAGCTTCTGTGTTCTCTCCTGAACAAAACACAGTTATGTCATCCTTTGTAAGTTTACAAACGTCGTTTATATAGCGATTGAATAATTTTGGTTTTAATATTGAGCCCTGGGGTACATCGCAAAATTTTTCCAGCGTTGTTGATATAGTTTGACCTCGATTCACGTATTGCTTCCTGTTGGTTAATTAGCTTTTTATCCAGTTTAAGACCAGGCTTCTGATGCCTTGGGCACAGTCACTCTACGAGACAAGAAAAATGGGAACAAAGTTTGTCCTTGTATCATCAAGTGAATGCCTTTTATGGAATATTGATTTATTCAGCCTCACTACTGTTCTTTTTTGGGAACACACTTCTTGTTCTCGAGTCATGTTTTGCAAGGAGTGTCAATCTTTGCTAAGGAAATTAGGGGTTGGGTGAAAACTACGGAAATGTATGGGGGCAAAAATATGCCGGATTAAGAAGAGGAAAAACATAGATTGTTTTTCTTTTAAATGGTCTGGAACGAACAAATCAATTTTATCAATAAAATCGATTTATTGCCCAGGCTTAGTAGGAACTTTAACTATTGTGTGTATCGTCTTTGCAACTTTTTTGACTTCCATAAAAACATTGTCTTGACCTGTCTTTGGATGTACACACACAATGCCAATGATACTGTGCTGGCCTCAAAATGATTGCTTTGACTGCATTCTTCAAGCACTGCATGCTAACTACAAACCATGTAATTTCCTGATCAATGCAAAGGTATACTAGATGAATCATTAAAAAATATGAAATTATTGTCCTTATCAAACTATTTATATGCAAAGATGAGCTGAGAGGGCTTCACGGTGGCAGAGGGGTTAGTGCGTCTGCCTCACAATACAAAGGTCCTGCAGTCCTGGGTTCAAATCCAGGCTCGGGATCTTTCTGTGTGGAGTTTGCATGTTCTCCCCGTGAATGCGTGGGTTCCCTCCGGGTACTCCGGCTTCCTCCCACTTCCAAAGACATGCACCTGGGGATAGGTTGATTGGCAACACTAAATTGGCCCTAGTGTGTGACTGTGAGTGTGAGTGTTGTCTGTCTATCTGTGTTGGCCCTGCGATGAGGTGGCGACTTGTCCAGGGTGTACCCCGCCTTCCGCCCGATTGTAGCTGAGATAGGCGCCAGCGCCCCCCGTGACCCCGAAAGGGAATAAGCGGTAGAAAATGGATGGATGGATGGATGAGCTGAGAGTACATTTTTATTATTTGGCATAGTAAACGAAAATATAAGATGATAAATCAATATTAAAATGCACATTGTTCCTTACAGGTGGTGTATTATGTGTTTGCTGTATTTGGCATTTGGCTGTTTGAAGGAGTCATTAAACCACCGGCACACATGAGGTAAGAAGTCATCTGCAAGTACAAATGCAATTTTGTAGTCAGAATGTTATACAGAAACGTTTTCTAAAGGTTTTACTGAACTGCAAGTCATTGGTTTGCTGAAAACTTGGTGAGCATAAGAATTAAGTGCACATTTTTTTTGGGTCTCCAAAAAAACTTAATAAAACTGCTTAACTTAATAAAAATAAACATATTTCTTTAAGTGGGGTATGTCCTGCTTAACTTAAAACAGAATCAAATCAGTGTGCAGCTATATGACACAGCAGGTCTCCAACTTTTATCACTATGAAAACCACTAAAAAAAGAGAGGTGAGGTATTTGTTTCCTTATTATATCTGGCAATTGTGCTTCATTTCTGAAGGAGATCTCCTCTCAATGAGATTATTGTGTCTTTGCTAATTTATCATTAAATAAAAGCATGATACACACAGTTCATTCAAGTTGAATACATGACATGCCACTAATAGTTTTAAGCCCTATACCTCTCTTCTCCTACGTAAAGGTGAGAACTGGATATGTAATATCCTCATTGAATGACAACGTGTGATCAACCTCAGATCAATTGCACTAATTAACGAAACAAACACGCTCACATGAATATTACGCTTATTGCACCCCTAGACAGCAGAACACTTCTGTTTTAACTTTTATACACATAATTTAGTCATCTATTGCATGGACAGGATGACTGCTGCGTGTGTGTTGGCTACTGTGGCGAAACTGCTGAATCAAAACTGGCGTCAGACTTCACAATTTATCTTTTTCTTAGACAGGGTGCACCAAACATGAAAACAAAATAACGGCCACTTACTTAGTAAAAAATACTGGACAAAGTGTGTCGCTTGACACCTCAGTATGGATATGTTGTGGTAAATCACTAATGGTAACATAAGCTAACTGGTGGTGTTTTTAATATATTTTTTGGGTTGAAAAGGGTGACCAGGTTTCAAACAGCTCCTTTACCTTTTCCAAATTTAAATATGTCATTTGTTCAATTCAAAGTCCATTTGTACTACACTGTGCAACAGTGTTCTTATTCTTCTCAAATAAGGAATATATTTTGCAGGAACAACATACATGTTTGAATATCGTGCAAAAGTCCATTCATTTCAACAATACAACATCAAATGTGAAAGTAATATAAACTCATTACATACAAAGTAAAATAACTCAGGCTTTTATTATCATTTTCATGATCACAGTTTACAGTTTTTCCATCCATCTATCTTCTTCCGCTTATCTGAGGTCGGGTCGCAGGGACAGCAGCCTAAGCAGAGAAGCCCAGACTTCCCTCTCCCCAGCCACTTTGTCCATCTCCTACTGGGGGATCCGTAGGCGTTCCCAGGCCAGCCAGGAGACATAAGCTGTGTCCTAATTCAGGGTCTGCATCCTTCAAAGGGCGAATTTGAAGGCTGCTTACGTCACACCGCTGCAAGAAGGCTGTCCAATTCTTTCAAATTTGAGGGCTCCACCAAATGCAGCTGACGAATGCGCCCACCTTTTCCCTGTATTCGAAGGATGCACCGCGATTATCCTTCGTGACCTCCCATACCCCAAGATGCTTTGGGCGCCTTTGATCAACCCGGATCTTTTTGACGATGCCGGCAAATACAAGCAGCGGCAACGGCAGCGAATACATTTTCAAGTGTAAGTATCCCCCGCAGGTTAGACTGTCCCTTTTAACAACGAGTGACGCATCATCCGAAAGGTCCAGCCTTCTGAGGCTGCGTAGACCGGGTCCTCTGAAGGATGCAGACCCTGAATTGGGACAGTCTTCTCAACGTTTCTTGGGTCTTCCCTGTGGCATCCTGCTGATCGGGCGTGCCCTAAATACACTTCCTAGGGAGGCGTTCGGGTGGCATCCCGACCAGATGCCCGAACCACCTCATCTGGCTCCTCTTGATGTGGAGGAGCAGTGGCTTTAATTTGAGCTCTTCCCAAATAACACAGCTTCTCACCCTATCTCTAAGGGAGAGCCCCGCCACCAGGCGGAGTAAACTCAGTTTGGCCGCTTGTACCCGTGATCTTGTCCTTTCGGTCATAACCCAAAGCTCATGACCATAGAGGAGGATGTGAAAGTAGATTGACTTGTAAGTTGAGAGCTTTGCCTTCTTGCTCAGCTCCTTCGTCACCACAACGGATTGATGCAGCGTTTTACAGTTTTGGAAAACCAAAATCTTTTTTGATATTTTCAATTCAAAATGTTCTCAAGTTGCAAGCCAGAATCATTAAAATGATATCAAAAGTAGGATAGAAATCTCTTGAGTTGCATGTTATGAGCCTATGTCATATATTAGTTTTACCTTGTAAATATAATTGCTGGAATATACAAACCTTTACATGATATACAAATGTTTTGTGTTGCACCTGAATGTAACCTCAAACAGATTTTACATCAGCTAGTATTTTAAAAATCATCACTGATGTCTTGTTCACTTGATGGGGCAGTGTATGCACCACATTTTACTTGAAGCACTACTAGCTCTGTGTTGTTATGGGTTAGGACTGTATGTGTGTATCCCCTAATGTTTTAGTTCATGTTGTTTATGTTTGACTTACAGGGTACTGTCTAATACCACAATGGAAAACATCACATCAAACTTCAGCATTGAATGTGGCACCTATGAACAGCTTGGCTACTGGCCCAATAACTTTGATGACTTTGCTGTAAGTAACAAGATCTGTTTTGTGCTGAATGCATTCCATTTACTCTTGTCCGAGGAAGCTTTATTGTGCAGCTGTTTGTATTCACTAAGGAAGAGACTTCTTAAGCATGGCATCATCCAATTTATTACTGTACTAAACCTCTGTGTCTCTAAATGCTTTTTTTCCATTTCTTGGTCTTGACTCTTGTACTTTGTGTTTTGTTTGCGGATTGGCTCTGTGTGAGTGTGGTCAAAGACAAGTCTTCCTGCTCTCAGCTTATGTGTCTGCATCCTAGAGTTCCAGCCCTCCCAGATCATTACATATTTGGCCCTACGGTGGATTATTTTGCAGTCACTGGCTTTGAAAATTAAAACGAAGTACAGACTATTTGAAAACTCCATTCCACAGAATGATAAGCGGGACCAAGAAGTACTTTGTTACGTGCAATGTTTGGCCGTCTCGATCTAAGAAAACCGGCAAATTGTTTACAAATGTCTTAGTCGAAAACTGCAAGGGAGTTTACGAAAACTGGTACCACTGTACTTTGCTATTTAAATGGGACTTTTGATGATTGTAATGTACATTTAACACGATTCCTTGTTGTCTAGATATTGGGATTGGATATGCTTTTGTGTAAATTTTGCTCCACAGTCACATTTTCAAACTGTTTTGTTATAGCTTTGTATGCTGGACCTCAGATGCAAAGGTGGGAGGCCAGTATTTACAGTAACAACAATTTTCTTTTGATAAAGGTATTTAACCAAATTTGAGAGACACCAAAAGGCAATGGTACACAGTAAGGCGTACCACTGTAATAATGAAAAAAAAAGTATTCAGCTCTGAGGCAGGACACTGCATTAAAACTGGGAAGTACCTAAATGTTACTATTTACCAGCTAGATGATGGTATAGTAGGAACGAATGAAACATCTTAACACTTCAGTTAAACACTTGGCACAAGGAGATCAGAAGGCAAACCCGTCAGTGTCTCGTGCAGGAACAGTTGGAAGCCTCTCAGCTGCAAATCTCTCAGCTGATAAAGAGTAGAAGTAATCAGCATCAGGTGCATCAAGTTGCTCAGCCTCCAGCCAAAGCGAGGGTAACAGGAAAAGGGAATAAGAAACAAACAAGAAGACAGGCTTAAAATGAATGAAAAGCAGTGGAGAAAAAAAACATACTGTACCCTCTCCGAGAGTATACATATATGAGAATATATATGTGTTTTTTATTTATATATAGATATATATGTGTGTGTGTGTGGTGTGTGTGTGTATATATATGTTTGTATATATATATATATATATGTATGTATATATATATATATATATATATATTTATATATATATATATATATATATACACGTGTATATATATATGTATGTGTATGTAGGTATATATATATACATATATACACATATATATATATATGTATATACATGTGTATATATGTGTGTGTATATATATGTATGTGTGTGTATATATATATATATATATATATATGTATGTATATATATATATATATATATATATATACACATACATATATATACATGTGTATATATGTGTGTGTATATATATGTATGTGTGTGTATATATATATATATATGTATGTATATATATATATATATATATATATATATATATATATATATATATATATATATGAACATAATGTACAAATATGTTTTGATAACAAATATCACTGCTGTTTATTTTCAGTCACGCTTGAATATAAACTTTATAAACCATATCTAGATTCACCGAGCACAACATTGGGTACAACTGTATACTCTCAAATTGCTACAAAGATGCCTTATTCCAAAATGGAATATATTCTTTTTGACCTCGAAATCTTACAGACAATACAATGCTCCATAATAACAATGTTTAAAGTGTTTTGTTTTTGTTAATTTATCATGAATAAAACACAAAAAATTCACATGTACATAAGTATTTTACACCATTTCTTTAATACTTTCATAGTGCACCTTTGGCAGAGGACTGGCCGAAACTGTCAAAGGATGGGTGTGCCAAGCTTGTAGCATCGTATTAAGAAAGATGTGCGGCTGTAATTACTAACTAAGTTGCGTTAACAAAGTAATGAGCAAAAGCTGTGAATAGTTACAGTATGTGCATGTGATTTTTATTTTTTTAATATTTTTTTATAAATATGCATAATTAAAAAAACTAAAATTACAATGTCCTCCTGCTTACTTAGTTTGATTAATGTTGTGTGTTTGAATATGTTTTTAGTATTATATAATTGCTTGTATGGTCAACAAACTGCAGAACACCAAAGAAACATGTATCTGTCTTCTGTTTCTTAGGCATCCATCGTTTTGCTGTATGATATCATGATCATCAACAACTGGCAGGTCTTCATGGATGCATACAGCAGATACACCTCCGAGTGAGACAAAAACTACCAATAAATGACAGCAACTTTTTAGTTTTGATGTTGTATGGAACTTAACTTTGTTTTACATTTCTCAGGTGGTCCAAAATCTACTTTGTGTGTTGGTGGTTCACCTCCTCTGTCATGTGGGTCAACCTGTTTATGGCGCTCATCCTAGAGGTTAATACACTTCTACTGCACAGACACATGCATTTAATGACACAAATGGGACATTTTCACATGAATCCCCCTGTGGTTATTTTAAGTCTTAATGCAAAATGCTGCCCCTATGGAAAGGCGGGACCACATGCAGCGCGTGATCTGTGAATAGGAAGAGGCACCGCTGCACATAATACATATGCAACATACTGTATGTAGGTGGAATACATAGCTGCCTACTCTTCAGGATTCTGCAGAAGACATCCGAAAATTGCACTTGTCTTCCGACATGCACATTTAATTTAAATAGCCTGGATTGTGACATTTTTTTGGGGCTATAAAAAACTTAAGTCTTTATTAAGCTTGCAATCAAAGTAGCATTGAAGGCTATGGAGGTTAATTTGTGTCTTTATTAAAAAAAAAATGTTTTCATACTGAATTTGATACTGAATTCCCTGCAAAAAAGGATCTCTCAAAATATAAGATAAAATGACAACATTTTAGGAAAAAATATTAAAAACTACTGAAATCCAAACACCGACGTGAAGCTTCTCCTCACTCCAAGCAGGAATGTATGCTCCGGTTCGCTCCAATGATATTGTCTCATAAAAATTTAAGGTAAAATTGTTTTATCTCTTCCGGAGAACCGCTTGCCATGACTTTGGATCTGAGCTTTCCATAAGGTTCCCCTTTCTTTGTGCCGATCTGCTAGCTATTTTTGACCCTGTGGTTACACAATAACTGGACGCCTTGACACAAATTCCACAAAAATACAGAACGGGCCAAGTACCAAAAATGTTAATCGCGCGTTAAAAAAAATGACATTTACGCGTTATCGCGTTAACTTTGACAGCACTAATATATACAATCCTAAATAGAAATACAATTATTTAAAAAAAAATAATCAGGAATTGATTAAAAGCAAAGAGTGTAGATAAAATAATTTAAGTTGTTATATGCAAAGGTAAATAGAAGTGTTTTCAGTGTGGAAAGAAATAACAACCTTGGATGATTAAAGCAGTGGTTCTCAACCTTTTTTCAGTGATGTACCCCGTGAACATTTTTTTAATTCAAGTACCCCCTAATCAGAGCAAAGCATTTTTGGTTGAAAAAAAAGAGATAAAGAAGTAAAATACAGCACTATGTCATCATAGATTTTTTTTTTCCCTTGGCCTCAGTCTGGACCCCCTCTCCAGAGGCCCAGGCTTAGACAGATTTTTTCTATTTTATTTTATTTTATTTTAATCTTTTATTCTTGCTCACCTGCTCGATGACTATTACATCTGTTATTTAACATTTCGTGTGCAAAGGTCTCTCATGGGGCATTCTTCCCTCAATTCTCTAAAGTTATTTAACAACAGATTAGATACAAAAAACAAACAGAACATACTTTCAGACAGCCAATACAAATACAGAGAAATATTTCAACATCAATGGCTTAGAGTGAAACAGCAGATTGTAAATTGTGTGCAGCTGCAGTAATTATGGGCCTGGCAAAATATTAGATACAATCAATCACAATAGCCTAATCAATTAATTAGATGTATAGATTATTAAGGGTGTGCTTTTGAGTTGGGTGAAAAGCTACTTAACCAGCAGGTAACAAGATGTGAAGTTAGGAGATTACACTTCAGAGTGTTTAGATATTTCTTGTGTTTCTGGGACCAAAACTGTTAAATCTTTATATTATTCAATCTATATATTAACAAAATTGTTAAAACCCCAAAGGACCTGAAGTTAATATTATTCCCAGATGACATCATTACAGTCTGCTCAGGGAAAAACTTAAAGGAAGTAATAGAAACTGTTACAATAGAAATTAATAAACTAAGAAGATGGTTTGATAGAACATTATAAACAGCTACTGTATAATAATAATGATAATTATAATAATAATGGATTAGATTTATATCGCGTTTGTTCTATTGTTAGATACTCAAAGCGCTCACAGAGAAGTTGGAACCCATCATTCATTCACACCTGGTGGTGGTAAGCTACATCTGTAGCCACAGCTGCCCTGGGGTAGACTGACGGAAGCGTGGCTGCCAGTTTGCGCCTACGGCCCGTCCGACCACCACCAATCATTCATTCATCATTCATTCACCAGTGTGAGCGGCACCGGGGGCAAGGGTGAGGTGTCCTGCCCAAGGACACAACGGCAGCGATTTGGATGTCAATAGGCGGGAAGCGAACCTGCAACCCTCAGGTTTCTGGCACGGCCGCTCTACCCACTACGCCATGCCGCCCCTAATAGATAACAACATTAGCTGGGAACTATACATTAAGTAGAGACAAGATAAAGTAGCAATAAATACTTAAATATAGGATAAAGTAAAATAAATTCTGAATCAAAAGTCATCCCATAGTCTATGTTGTTGTTAACTCAGATATGTCTAAGCTACTGTGTAGAGACATGGGGAAACTATTGTAAAAGTACACTTCATTCACTAACAGTACTGCTGAAAAGATCATTTGGGATAATACATAAAGCTGGCGATTGGGAACACGCACATTTCTTGTATTTAAAATATTGAAATGTATAGATGTGTACACTTTCAAACTATTAACATCATCTGCAAAGCAAAAAACAACAGGCTCCCTCAAAGTGTACAACATTTTTTTTAATTAAGAGAAGTGAAACTCAAGAAATCAACTGAATCCAAAATATTTTTATGCATTTAGTATATATGTCTGTGGAAATAAACTATGGAATGGACTAAATCAAGAACAAAAACGATGTACTGTACAAACATTGGTATGTCTAGGAAACAGTATACAATAAGCATGTGTCGTAAGATAGAAAATTAATATGGGACAGGAGTAGGATCAAATAAGCTTTGTTTCCTCCTACTTTTTTTGGATTTGTTAAACTGTTAAGATCAAGTGAAGTGTGGTTGCTGGTTGTTAGGAGATCAAATATATATTAATGTCTTACATTTATTCCTCTGACCATAACTGTACGTCCTCAGTTTTAAAGGTGAAAAATCAACTCTTTTCTTTGTGTTTTCTGACAGAATTTTACGTACAAGTGGGATCGCAGTCACAGCTGCTCTGTTACAGACGTGGAGAGAATCCGCTATGAAACCTCTGTTCAACTTATATTTAAGTAGGTATACATTATCATGCTTATTAAATTATTAAGGCAGACCTAAGTGACCTACCTCACCTGATGGTATATATTTACACACTTCCTTTAGAGAGCAGATCAAAGAACCAACAGAAGAAGAGTTGCTTTGTCAGCTACAACAGCACCCCCACCTGCACCTACACTGGGAGCACACATGACAGCCAAGTATTGTACTTTATTGGGATCATCAACAGTGACTTGAGGAAATGCAATTTCTCAGATGTTTAAGATCAGTCATTGTTATATTTACAAGTTTTTCACATTGCATGTATTTATAAGAGCTGTTGACAGCAATGGTGCCAAAAATGGTGTCATGTCAACTAGTCTGGTTCCACTGTAGTATTTGTATTGTCTTTTTAGTTATTTTTCTTTTGCATTGCTGTAATAATTTTTTTGCTAAAAAGGGAGTGCAGTCTTATTTGTTGTTTATGAATGAAAATATTTGAAGAATTTTGGATATTGACAGTGACCCGGGAAAGATTGATAACATTCAAAATATATATTTTGATACTGATTTCAAATGTATATAATAAAAAGGGATGACATTTAATTACTTTTTTGTGGATTTTATTTTATTGAAGGCCACTTAGAAAAACCTGGCAGATCAAATCAAAATTGACTTGTTTATTGTCAATTTTGATTTGATCTGCCAATTGACTTGTTTATTGCTCCTCTCTGAGCTGCTACCTTACCGTGGTAGAGGAGTTTGCGTGTCCCAATGATCCTAGGAGCTATGTTGTCTGGGGGCTTTCATGCCCCCTGGTAGGGTCTCCCAAGACAAACAGGTCCTAGATGAGTGATCAGACAAAGAGCAGCTCAAAGACTTCTATGGAATTACAACAAAATGAACTCAGATTTCCCTCGCCCGGACGCGGGTCACCGGAGCCCCGCTCTGGAGCCAGGCCCGGAGTTGGGGCACGATGGCGAGCGCCTGGTGGCCGGGCCTGTCCCCATGGGGCCCGGCCGGGCACAGCCCGAAGAGGCAACGTGGGTCATCCCTCCAATGGGCTCACCACTCATAGGAGGGGCCATAGAGGTCGGGTGCATTGTGAGCTGGGCGGCAGCCGAAGGCAGGGCACTTGGCGGTCCGATCCTCGGCTACAGAAGCTAGCTCTTGGGACGTGGAACGTCACCTCACTGGGGGAGAAGGAGCCTGAGCTAGTCCGCGAGGTAGAGAAGTTCCGGCTGGATATAGTCAGACTCACCTCGACGCACAGCAAGGGCTCTGGAACCAGTTCTCTCGAGAGGGACTGGACCCTCTTCCACTCTGGCGTTGCCGGCAGTGAGAGGCGACGGGCTGGGGTGGCAATTCTCGTTGCCCCCCGGCTCAAAGCCTGCACATTGGAGTTCAACCCGGTGGACGAGAGGGTAGCTTCCCTCCGCCTTCGGGTGGGGGGACGGGTCCTGACTGTTGTTTGTGCTTATGCACCAAACAGCAGTTCAGAATACCCACCCATTTTTGGGCACACTCGAGGGAGTACTGGAAAGAGCTCCCCCAGGTGATTCCCTTGTCCTACTGGGGGACTTCAACGCTCATGTTGGCAACGACAGTGAAACCTGGAGAGGCGTGATTGGGAAGAATGGTCGCCCGGATCTAAACCCGAGTGGTGTTTTGTTATTGGACTTTTGTGCTCGTCACGGATTGTCCATAACGAACACCATGTTCAAACATAAGGGTGTCCATATGTGCACTTGGCACCAGGACACCCTAGGACGCAGTTCCATGATCGACTTTGTAGTTGTGTCATCGGATTTGCGGCCTTATGTTTTGGACACTCGGGTGAAGAGAGGGGCGGAGCTTTCTACCGATCACCACCTGGTGGTGAGTTGGCTGCGATGGTGGGGGAGGATGCCGGACAGACCTGGCAGGCCCAAACGCATTGTGAGGGTCTGCTGGGAACGTCTGGCAGAGTCTCCTGTCAGAGAGAGTTTCAATTCACACCTCCGGGAGAACTTTGAACATGTCACGAGGGTGGTGCGGGACATTGAGTCCGAGTGGACCATGTTCCGAACCTCTATTGTCGAGGCGGCTGATTGGAGCTGTGGCCGCAAGGTTGTTGGTGCCTGTCGTGGCGGTAATCCCAGAACCCGTTGGTGGACACCAGCAGTGAGGGATGCCGTCAAGCTGAAGAAGGAGTCCTATCGGGTTCTTTTGGCTCATAGGACTCCGGAGGCAGTGGACGGGTACCGACGGGCCAAGCGGTGTGCAGCTTTAGCGGTCGCTGAGGCAAAAACTCGGGCATGGGAAGAGTTTGGGGAAGCCATGGGAACGACTTCCGGACGGCTTCGAAGCGATTCTGGACCACCATCCTCAGGAAGGGGAAGCAGTGCACTATCAACACCGTGTATGGTGTGGATGGTGTTCTGCTGACTTCGACTACGGATGTTGTGGATCGGTGGAGGGAATACTTCGAAAACCTCCTCAATCCCACCAACACGTCTTCCTTTGCTGAAGCGGTGCCTGGGGAATCTGTGGTGGGCTCTCCTATTTCTGGGGCTGAGGTTGCTGAGGTAGTCATCATTTATTCTTTACAAAAACCTTCTGTAAAAGGAAAACAAATGTACGATGGAATGACAGACAGAAATACCCATTTTTTATATATATATATATATATATATATATAAATGGGTTGTACTTGTATAGCGCTTTTCTACCTTCAAGGTACTCAAAGCGCTTTGACACTACTTCCACATTTACCCATTCACACACACATTCACACACTGATGGAGGGAGCTGCCATGCAAGGCGCCAACCAGCACCCATCAGGAGCAAGGGTGAAGTGTCTTGCTCAGGACACAACGGACGTGACAAGGTTGGTACTAGGTGGGATTTGAACCAGGGTCCCTCGGGTTGCGCACGGCCACTCTCCCCACTGCGCCACGCCGCCCCATATATATATATATATATATATATATATATATATATATATATATATATATATATATATATATATATATATATATATATATATATATATATATATATATATATATATATATATATATATATATATATATATATATATATATATATATATATATATATATATATATATATATATATATATATATATATATATATATTCATTAAAAGTTAATTGAGCAAATTGGCTATTTCTGGCAATTTATTTAAGTGTGTATCAAACTGGTAGCCCTTCGCATTAATCAATGCCCAAGAAGTAGCTCTTGGTTTCAAAAAGGTTGGTGACCCCTGATTTAGAGTATGATGCCATCTTATTTCACACTCTATTTCACTAGGTGGCAGTAATGCACGCATGAGGGCTGCCACTAAATGAAAGAAGAAGAATAAGGATTTTAAAAAAAAACGAAGAATGTAGTGGAGTTGTCACGCCAAATTTCTTCCCCCCTACACCCCCCCCCCAATTTACTTCCGGGGTCATGTTTAATACAGACGTTTGGTTAACGCTATATTATACAAATCTAACGCTGTATTATAAAAAATACAGACGTTTTGTTAACGCTATATTATTAAAAATAAAATAAAATAAACAATTTACAAACACAAGCAATGGGATGACGCATATACTCCTGGGGTCACGTTTCTTCACGTTTCCTCTTACGTCATCCCATAGCTTGTGTTTGTAAATTGTTTTTTATTTTTTGTAACCATACAACGTTAACAAAACGTCTGTATTTTTATAATATAGCGTTATATTTTTATAATATAGCGTTAACAAAACGTCTGTATTAATCATGACCCCGGAAGTAAATGGGGGGAGGGGTGGTTTTGCAGGGGGAAGAAACTTTGGCGTGACATCGTCCAGGTGAAGTACTAACAGGACTTCAGAGTAGTAGGCGACAAGGTAAACATGGAAGGTAAGTAACATTTTGTTACAGTCTTTTTTCAGGAAGGTAAAAGAGAAGGTAAACGACTTAAACAGTTATTGAGCTGAACTGCTACGAATCGATGCTGCGCATGCGTACATCGACCGCCAAGTACCCTTTCGAAGACAAAATACAGGAACCTGAGTCTTTGGCCATGCGATACGCAGCGAATGTTTTTTATATATATTCATTATTTATGCACTGTGTGTTGCGTTTTCATACAGTACATTAATTAGTAATAGGTAGTGAATGTGGTTTGGAGTAGTGATTGGTATGCGACGACTCACATATCCCCTTAATGTTAAGCCAGGGGTTCTCAACCTTTTTGCCGCCGCGGTACTTTGTTATATAAAGTGTGGTGCATGACAAGGAGGACAAGAGTCCAGCTGGGTGTCAAGCAGCGTGCATTCAGGCTGCATGGAGGAAATACAACTGAGCTAAACCTTTAGCACGTGACGCAGGCGTATATTATAGGTGAGGGCTCTGTGGCTGCCACAGGGTGGCGCACTATGTCAGTACAATCATCCATACACTTAGGTCGAATGGAATCCATCCTATTTGGGTCCCAAATCAACCTTAAGAAAGTCAGTGTCTTCACTATTAAAGTGGGTGACATTGTTATCACCAGGAAAGATGAGGTCACTTACCTCGGTTGCATTCTAGAGGCTAATCTTTCCTGTGATAAAATGGCAACCAAGGTAATCAAAATGGTCAACCAACGAACAAGATTTCTCCACAGAATCTCCTCTGGTCAACAAAAGTACCATGAAGATTCTAGCGGGAATTCTCATTCAACCCTTTTTTCGATTACGCATGCACCTCCTGGTACCCCAGCACTTCCAAAACCCTCAAATCTAGACTCCAAACATCCCAGAACAAGCTAGTCAGAATACTTCTAGACCGCCACCCCAGATCACACCTCACTCCTACTCACTTCTCCAAAGTGGGATGGCTCAGGATGGAGGACAGAGTAAAACAACTTGCACTGAGCCTAGTCTATAAAATCCACTACACCTCCCTGATACCGAAGTACATGTCTAACTACTTCCTTAACGTAAATGACCGCCATAACCACAACACCAGGGGGAGCGCCACAAACCATGTTAAACCTGGATTCCGATCTAACAAATGTCTTAACTCCTTCTATGCCACATCAATGTGGAATGCACATTTACTGGTGTAAAAGAAAGTGCATCTCTCCCCTCCAAAACCGCACTAAAAAAACACCTCCAGGCAACTATAACCCTAGACTAACACCCTCCGCACACCAAATCCCACCTCCCCGGATTGTAAATAATCAAATGGAAATAATCAAATGTATATACTTGTTCTTATGCTTTCTGAGCTCAATATGTTCATTGCTCGCTGTACATATCCTGCCAAGTCAGACCTACACTGTTTCAATGTCCATTTCTCAGATTATATTTTTGCTGATGACTGAAGTGCTGATATCAACCAAACCTAATCCCCCGCCCCAACCCCCTCCACATCCCACCCCCCGGATTGTAAATAATGTAAATAATTCAATGTATATACTGTAATGATGATTAACTTCTGTGATGACTGTATTATGCTGATAGTGTATATTTATACAATGAATTGATTAAGGTGGACCCTGACTTAAACAAGTTCAAAAACTTATTCGGGTGTTACCATTTAGTGGTCAATTGTACGGAATATGTACTGTACTGTGCAATCTACTAATAAAAGTATCAATCAATCACCCGCTAACACACTTTTCCATTACAGAGGGGCCCGGGTCCCACTCAAACAGTAACACTGAGTTATTAATCTTACTCTTGGTTATGGCTGGGCGATATATCGAATATCATCTATATATCGCAGGTTTGTCTCCGTGCGATATAGAAAATGTCTATCGTGACTATTCGAGTATACGTTCTCACTATAACTGCGGGCATTACACTTCAAGCGTTTCTCACTCTTTCTTGTCTGTCCTCACTGAGTCATAAAACAAGCGCACCCTGTTACATACGTCACATACTGTCACGCGTGCAACGTCATGCGTCCTCACGGAGCAGAGAGGTAGCGGCATGGGTAAAGTTAGCTGTAATGCTAGCGGAGCCTTTTAGATTTACTAAGTTCTGACATGTTTAATAACTTTACCAGTGGCAGTAGCCAAGAAAATATGGCTGTGCGTAACTGGCAACTTGGATGTGACACACTCACAGACTTTCTAATTGGTCAAACGGTGGAGGGCGGGGCATGGAAATGAAAACGATAAAATTTCGGGGCTGTAAATCTAATTTTGAAATGAGCATATCCCGGCTGAACTACTGTTATCCGCCCGATTGTAGCTGATATAGGCACCAGCGTCCTCCTTGACCCCAAAAGGGAATAAGCGGTAGAAAATGGATGGATGGATTCTTACATCAGATGTTAATGTGGTTTAAAAAAAGTAATGGAGATAATATCGTTTATCAGCATTACTATTGTAGGTCAATATATCATTGCGCAAAATTTGTTTTCAGCCCAGGCCCACCGGTGACGACTTCAAGGTATATATTTATAGTGTACATTTTTCAAAATATTATTTTGGAGAAGTTGGGGTGTGGTTTTATTTCCAACGTGAAAGCCCCTCCACAATCGAACATTTTGCAGAGAGACTAAAAACAACAGGTTATAAAAGTGATTGAAGCAAAATTTACACTAAAGCATAGCTAGTGTTTATAACCTAGACCAGTGGTCCCCAACCTTTTTGTAGCTGGGGATTTTTATTTTATTTTATTTTTTCCTTTCTTCCCTTTGTCATGAAAAAGGGAGTTTTTTTGGGTTGGTGCACTAATTGTAAGTGTATCTTGTGTTTTTTATGTTGATTTAATAAAAAAAAAAAAAAAAAAAGATTAATAAAAAATTCTTCTGCGGCCCTGTACAAATCGAGCCCGGTGGTTGGGGACCACTGACCTAGACCACAACAAAGTGTTTTGAATGAAGATTTAAATCTTCATAGGTGCCCCTTTTAAGCAATCAAAATACTAATTGTAAGTATGCAACTATGCATACTTATACACAGCAGTATTGTAAAATTTCCATTCACACTCTTCTCACCAACAGAAGTTTTTGTGAACAAGACGATTTCTCGTGACCTTGGGAGAGTTCTTGATGTTGAGGTAAGCAGATGTCCTTTTGTGTGTTTGTGTGTGTGTGTGTGTCAATTATGGGAGAGATATAACCTCAGAAAAATGTAATATTAAAACATGTGTATGCACATGTTTTAATATCAGTATGTGGAATTAAATTATGGAATGGATTAAGTAAATAAATTAAACAATGTACTAATATGATGCAATTTAAGAAACTGTTCAAACTCAGTGTTTACAAAGTACAAAGAAGAATTAATGATAAACATTTTTAACTTATTGAAAATGATAATCTTATTCATCTCACTGTGTGAATTTCAACTTACTTCACTTTTCATTAATTTATTCATTTTATTTTTCATAATGGAATTATTAGTAGAGTAAACTGTGTACAAATTGATGGAAGGAAGTGAACAAAAGTGTTAAGAATTGCTATAAAATGGAAAAGGGGTAGGATATTGAATAAGATCTGCTTCTTCCTACTCCTTTTTGTTGAACAGAGACTGGGAATCATGTTATAATTGTATGCATGTTTAAAATAAACTTAAACCATGATTATCACCTATTAAACCATTATCTCCATTATATTTTTTCTAGCCCCAGGTTGGCTATAAAGCCAAGGCCTTCACCAAAGCATTCCTTCAGAACAGCACTGAGCACCATACACATCTTGATACACAAAGTTTGTTGGATCGCAAGGCATTGATTTTGAAGTATGCCAGACCTAAGAAAAGCAAACTCAAGAACAGGAGAGCCAAAGGTTTAAATGCTCAGCAAAAGAGGAAATTAAAGATCTTCAATATAAAGACTGAACACCAGAGGTTAGTTGTGGAGCTCAGGCTGTCTTTACACTTGCCACGTTCAGTTTTATAAAAACACTGTGAAAGCCTTTGTTCTGCTACTGCAGATCATTCGGTCAAGTTTGAACGCCATCAGCCAAACCCTGGTGCGCACCAGGAATAGTGCAATTATACCCCTGGCATTTTCTCTACTAATTAAACTGACTTCATTATTATCTTTTTCAGATATGAGCTTTTCCTGCCTCTGCATGATCTCTGGAGACAGTATATCATTGACCTTTGTGGTCGTTTAAATCAAACGAGGTAAATGACCTACAAAACCCAAAACCAGTGAAGTTGGCTGGCACGTTATGTAATTTGTAAATAAAAACAGAATACAATGATTTGCAAATCCTTTTCAACTTATATTCAATTGAATAGACTGTAAAGACAAGATATTTAATGTTCAAACTGAGAAACATACAAACCCCGTTTCCATATGAGTTGGGAAATTGTGTTAGATGTAAATACAAACGGAATACAATGATTTGCAAATCATTTTCAACCCATATTCAGTTGAATATGCTACAAAGACAACATATTTGATGTTCAAACTGATGAACATTTTTTTTTGCAAATAATCATTAACTTCAGAATTTGATGCCAGCAACACGTGACAAAAAAGTTGGGAAAGGGAAATATTGATAAAGTTGAGGAATTCTCATCAAACACTTATTTGGAACATCCCATAGGTGTGCAGCCTTATTGGGAACAGGTGGGTGCCATGATTGGGTATAAAGACACCTTCCCAAAAAATGCTCAGTCTTTCACAAGAAAAGATGGGGTGAGGTACACCCCTTTGTCCACAACTGCGTGAGCAAATAGTCAAACAGTTTAAGAACAACATTTCTCAAAGTGCAATTGTAAGAAATTTAGGGATTTCAACATCTTCGGTCCATAATATCATCAAAAGGTTCAGAGAATCTGGAGAAATAACTCCACATAAGCGGCATGGCCGGAAACCAACATTAAATGACCGTGACTTTCGATCCCTCAGACGGCACTGTATCAAAAACAGACATCAGTCTCTAAAGGATATCACCACATGGGCTCAGGAACACTTCAGAAAACCACTGCCACTAAATACAGTTCGTCGCTACATGTGTAAGTGCAAGTTAAAGCTCTATTATGCAAAGCGAAAGCCATTTATCAACAAAATCCGGAACCGCCGCCGGCTTCTCTGGGCCCGAGATCATTTAAGATGGACTGATGCAAAGTGGAAAAGTGTTCTGTGGTCTGATGAGTCCACATTTCAAATTGTTTTTGGAAATATTTCACATTGTGTCATCCAGACCAAAAGGGAAGCGAACCATCCAGACTGTTATCGATCTAAAGTTCAAAAGCCAGCATCTGTGATGGTATGGGGGTGCCTTAGTGCCCAAAGCATGGGTAACTTACATACATGTGAAGGCACCATTAATGCTGAAAGGTACATACAGGTTTTGGAACAACATATGCTGCCATCTAAGCGCCGTCTTTTTTATGGACACCTCTGCTTATTTCAGCAAGCCAATTCCAAGCCACATTCAGCACGTGTTATAACAGCGTGGCTTCGTAAAAAAAGAGTGCGGGTACTTACCTGGCCCACCTGCAGTCCAGACCTGTCTCCCATGGAAAATGTGTGGCGCATTATGAATTATAAAATACGACAGCGGAGACCCCGGACTGTTGAAAGACTTGAGCTTTACATATAAAAAGAATGGGAAATAATTCCACTTTGAAAGCTTCAACAATTAGTTTCCTCAGTTCCCAAACGTTTATTGAGTGTTGTTAAAAGAAAAGGTGATGTAACAGTGGTGAACATGCCGTTTCCCAACTACTTTGGCACGTGTTGCAGCCATGAAATTCTAAGTTAATTATTATTTGCAAAAATAAAGTTTATGAGTTTGAACATCAAATATATTGTCTTTGTAGCGCATTCAATTGAATATGGGTTGAAAAGGATTTGCAAATCATTGTATTCCGTTTATATTTACATCTAACACAATTTCCCTACTCATATGGATACGGGGTTTGTAAATTTGTTTTGCAAATAACCATTAACTTTGAATTTAATGGCAGCAACACATTGCAAAGAAGTTGGCACAGGGGCATTTTTACCACTGTTACATGGCTTTTCCTTTTAACATCACTCAGTAAATGTTTAGGGACTGATTAGACCAATTTTTGAAGCTTCTCAGGTGGAATTCTTTCCCATTCTTGCTTGATGTACAGCTTAAGTTGTTCAAGACTATAGGGTCTCCGTTGTGGTATTTTAGGCTTCATAATGCGCCACACATTTTCAATGGCAGACAGGTCTGGACTACAGGCAGGCCAGTTTTGTACCCACACTGTTGTCAGGGATGGGAAATTTCCGCGGATCCGCGTAATTCCGCCGATTTTTGGCGCCACCAGGGTCATTTCTGTGAATCGTTTAAATCCAGGGAGAAAATTATAGGGGCGGTTAGGTACTTGTGGTTTTTGTCTCTGCGTTGACCTAGTTATCAGTACAAGGCAGAGAATTCCCGCGAAAAATATAATGCCAATGTGTGAAGGCACCAGATTGGCTAGCTCTACTATCAGCTGACAACATCAACTAATGACATTGCCCGTTATAGGCATCTGCACGAGTAGTTTGCTGACAATATCTAGTTCCTGATCCTCAATTATTGTGAGCGTTTCTGAACTCGTATTCTGTTTATATTGGTTGTTTATCGGCGACTAACCTGGAAAGGAAACACAGTAGCTCTCAATTAACACGTTTATTGACAAAGCCGTTTCAGACATGGTTAAGCTTATTCAAGATAGGAATGCTCCATTAGCGAAAGATATCGATAAGGGCGTGAGAAACAAGTGGAACTGGGCATGGCTCGATATAGCTATTAAACTGAAGGTGAAGATTAACAACAATATCGTAGAAGTAGACGAACTGATCAGCAATTTCATTGCAAAGTGCGATGAACCGGGACGTGCTCAGTGCTTATATTGCAAGGACGTTGTGAACTATAGATCTCGGGGAAAGGTGGCACTCTTTGACCATGCGAAATCGGCAAGGCATCTAAGTAAAGTAAGTTTACGGAGAAGAATTCGGGTTAATCCATTTGTAGGCCTATTTTTGTCTATAATCCAAAAGTGTGCAAGAATTTGTTATACGTATGTGTAAATTTGTATACATAAATTTCATAACATGATATATTTTTATGAAAATATTTGCTAATAAATGTGAAATTTTGGTCAGGAGTATATTGTTAGATTTTGACTCAAAATAGCAGGAAATGCATCCTAAGATAACATAGATTTCAAAATGTTTCTGGGGGGGCATGCGCCCAGACCCCCCTAGCAGGTGAGTGCCCTATGTGCACTATGGGTGCGGCCACTATGCGGCCTTCCGCAAAGCGGTGTTTTAGGATTTAAAAATTTTCAGCTGATTTTGTAAATCTTCATTCCCATCCCTGTGTTATAACACTTGCAGAATGTGGCTTGGCATTGTCTTGCTGAAATAAGCAGGAGTGTCCCTGAAAAAGATGTTCTTTGGATGGCAATATATGTTGCGCCAAAACCTGAATGTACCTTTCAGCATCAATGGTGCCTTCATAGCTTTTTAAGTTACCCTTGCCTTGGGCACTACTACACCCCCATACCGTCATAGATGCTGTTTTTTTAACTTTGCGCCATAACAGTCAGGATGGTTCTTTTCCCCTTTGGTCCGGAGGACACGACGTCCACAGTTTCCAAAAACAATTTGAAATGTGGACTCGTCAGACCACAGAACATTTTTCCACTTTGCATCAGCTCGGGCACAGGGAACCCAGCGGCGTTTCTGGGTGTTGTTGATAAATGGCTTTCGTTCACATTCACACACAAGGACCAATTTTAGTGTTGCCAAACAGCTTATCTCCAGGTGCATACAGTCACTTCAAATAAAGTAAATATACAATAATTGTTTAATTTGACTAAAGTACAAATGCAACCGCCCATCCATCCTTTTTCTACCGCGTGTCCCTCTCAGGGTAAACTGTATAATGATTAACGGCAGTAAAAGTCTTGACAGTTAGTATTAACGTTTTAGATCAAAATGATTGCAAATATGATTGGTAATCACACTTTGAAAAACTCAAGGGCCGGTGACAAGGCCCGTTAACTGGTTAACATGGCGCGTGAGCAGCGTGACGTCACATACACTGGAAGTGAAGCACCCAAAACCTGTTTTTCCTTCATTAAAAAAAAACACTGAAGCTTATACAATTTAATACAGAAAAAAAAACTTTGTAAATAATTTAAATCAATTGAATCTGTCCCTGGCCACTTTCAAAACACAATAAAAAAGCAAAAACAACTAACTTCTAAATAAGAAATAGTGTATGATAAACAATACAATAGAATGTTCTACAAAAAACTACAGTTGTTTTAGGAAGTATTATAATCATAAAAGTCCAATATTTATTTTGAAGAGTGAACTAGTACTTTGCTGTCAAATACGGCATCGGCAGCTTCGCCTTGTTTGCATGGATAAATGGGACAGTGTGGCTCAGATGGTAGCGCGATCACTTGACAGTTACTGGTATGAGTCCAGTTTCTGCTATCTCAGTCCCTGCCATTGTGTCATTGGGCCGGACACATAACCCGCCCAGCTCCCAGTGCCACTCACACTGGTGTACGTGTGTGAATGAATGTGTGGTGGTGGTCAGATGTCAGACGCACAAATTGGCAGCCAGTGTTAATTTTGTTGATTAAAAGTGTTTGTCTTAGTTATCATCAACAGTGTTAATTTTGACAGCAGTTTTTAATTTACTTTTAGTCATAGTCTTCTGACCAAAATCAATTTCAGTTATAGTCATATTTTGTTAATCTAAATTGATTTAGTGTTAGTCGATTAAATTCCTTAACATTATAGTGGACAAAAATTACAGTAAATGTTGTCCCCTAAAATATAAAGTATAAAGACCTACGCATCTTTGAAGTTGTCTTGAAACTACTTTTATCAAGGATATTGCAGAGCAGCTTAAAAACAAAATTCACGACAAGACCAGTTTAGTCAGGGGAAAATACAGTAGGTCGTTGACAATAATTAAGACAATATTTTTCATAAAATTAACACGTGTGTTACTCTTGCAGTAGTCCACAGGCTATCCAGCAGAAGCTTTTGAAGGCAGACTTGCATGGTGCCATCATGACAGGTACAGTAAATCCTCATTTCAATTTTAATTATTATTTTTTCTGCAAATAAAAGTTATCTCAATGGACTTTACAAATGGGGTAGGTCGAGAATCATGCTCCCCATATGTGTAACCCCCGGGGTATTTTAGTATATGCGTAGATACCCCATTTTCATGTATTCAATTTCCTTTATTTAACCAGATAAAGACTCATTGAGATTAAAATCTCTTTTTCAAGAGCGACCTGACAAAGAGGGCGGCACAAACAAAGTAACAATAATAATTACAACAAGACAATAGAACAGAACAACAGCAGTCATACCACAACAGGTCAAAAATTATTTATAACGATTAAGTATAAATTCAATTTAAAAGAAAGTACATTTCCCAAGAGAACTGGTTTCTAGATTTGTTAAAATGGACTTAAACTCCCCCAAAGTGATCAATTTTGGGAGCCTCAGATCTTTCTGGATATAATTCCATGACCAGGGAGCAGCATAAGTGAATGCTTGTTTTCCAAGTGCTGTGTTGGCTCTAAGAACCAACATGTGGAGGACATCCTATGAGCGTAGGTTGTAATGACTGGAGTCTCTACACACAAAGGAACACAGATAGGTGGGGACAAGTCCAAGAAGACATTTATATGTAAAAACTACCGTATTTCCTTGAATAGCCGCCGGGGCGCTAATTAATTTAAAACCTCTTCTTACTCCTGCGCTTATTGGTGCTAGCAGGGTGTATAATATAGCCAGTAAGAGTCATGGATGCATGGCATTCTGGGTAATTATTATTTTGCATTTATAATGTGTTACAGAGCCGATGTTCTCTCGAAATGTGTTTGTCATTCTTGTTTGGTTTGTGTTCACAGAGTGTGGCGCATATTAAGAGTGTTAAAGTTGTTTTATATCACAACCTTCAGTGTGATCTGTATGGCTGTTGCACAAGACACCTGGTTTACACATAGTACAAGCAAAGGAAAAACTCCTCCGCCATTTTGAATATGACGACAGGGGAGGCATCACTCGTGACATCACGAATTTGACCCGGCGGTAATAGTAAGTATGCGCTAATAATTTTGGGAAGCGAGTTTGACCCGGCAATAAATCAAGGCAGGCGCATATTTCATGCCCGGCGGCAATTCAAGGAAATTAGGTATCCATCGAGAAAGATGGACAATTTGCCTTTGCATACAGAGTAGAGTGGTGGACAGGATTTCCACAGCCAGTAATAAAATGTAAGGCACAGTGATATACAGTGTTTAATTTCTTCAAGTAAGTGCCAGGTGCATTCATAAAAAGCAAATCTCCATAATCAAGTAAAAGAATAAAGGTGGATGAGATCAGATGTTTCCTAACTTTTAGGGAAAAACAAGACTTATTTCTAAAAAAGAAACCCAATTTTATTTTAAGCTTAGATACAAGCTTTTCTATGTGGGCTTTAAAAGACAATCTCTCATCAATAATTCCAAAGTAGTTATATGTTGAGACCAACTCAAGCTCGACCCCATAAGAAGTCAATATTTTAAGGATGTTCAATGGCAGCCGTTTGCCATTTGAGAATAACATCACCTTAGATTTGTCTGCATTTAGCACCAGCCTAAATTGGGTCAGCTGGGACTGAACAATATCAAAACCAGACTGCAAGAGTTCAAGGGTTTGCACTGCAAAGGGGGATGAACAATATATGACCACATCATCTGCTTGGAAATGGAACGTAGCATCTGATATTTTATCACAAAGATTATTCACAGAAATGGAGAACAACAGTGGTCCTAATATTGAACCCTGGGGTACACCCTTCAACACAGGGAGGAAAGATAAAGGTGACCCAGCAAACTGGACACATTGTGTTCTATCAGAAGGGTAATTAGAAAACCAGTTAACAGCATGCCCAGATACTCCAATCCTGTGCAATCTTTCTGCTAAAATCGTGTGGTTGACCATGTCAAACGCCTTTGACAGGTCAATAAATAAAGCTGCACAGTATATTTTGCAGTCCAATGCTCCAGTATGCTCCAGTATACAGTACATTGTTGTCTAAATACAAAGCACTGTAGTTATACAGCAATACTATCCACCTCGTATTTACTTTTACAAGTTTAACCGCTCCGTGGTACTGGCCTCGAGTGCAGGTGTGATCATCTGTACTCTCTGTATGTATGTTTCAGAAATTAATTAATCAGAATGTGCTAGTTATCAATTACATCTGCCGGAATAGCTTATCATGTTAATCACTTGTCTTTTTTACAGTGGTTCGGTCCAAATGTCCATCCTATGTCGGGACAACAGGTATTCTGATCCAGGAGTTCAAACATGTGTTCAAATTTATCACCCAACAAGACAAAATGAAAGGTAATCGAATTTTTTTTTTTTTTTTTTGGATTCATTAGTTGTTAATTTGATTTAGTACTCTTCAGATACGCACTTTGTTGCATTGCAAAGTCGAGTCCAGGGACCATTGTATGCTATTTTGGCTTGCCCCTCCCCCTGCCAACTGCCTTCTTTCGTGTTTGACGTCTAAGTCCAATAAATCCCACAAACCTCGCGTTACATCGACGCGGACATTAAAGGCTGTATATTGGTCAACTTGTAGAACTTTATTTCCTATACAACTCATTCAGGGGGTGTATTGCCAACTTTCAAATGCCATCTTCTCAAATTGTTATCAACATTTGCAATAAAAGTGAGTGTTGATATTACGGGCATCCCATATGCCCTCTATTTACCGCTGTTTTTCTGGCCCAAGTGTTTTTTTGTTTTTTTTTTAGATTTCCTTATAAAACCGCTAACTTGGTCACTTTCCAGCGCACCGTGCTTGCAGTCGAGGGCAGCTTACACTAACTGACTTGTTCACAGGAGTTATTTCGATCTTTCTGTATAGCAACTTGAACATGTAAAAAGAGTTGTCTGTCTGTAACTCCCCCTTGCCTTTCCTTATACTCATCACTAGTCGGCGCCTTGCAGCCACTGATCATGTTATTCTGCTTTAAAGCCAACAACCATGAACCACCCTCAAACACTTCCTCAAAGCTGCCAAGCTTCACGCTTTGAGCGTGACAGTCAAGCAATATAACCCTTTCTCACGCTACACACCACACGTGACATTTCTCACAATTATATATTCCCAATTTACTACTCCTATATTTTTGTCATAATAAGCTTTGTTTTTTGCATCTTGCTGTAGTTCGAGTAACTCTGGTTGATTGATCAAAATAACCAATCCCAGACCAAGCCATGGTTGCCTACATTTAACAAACTACAGAAGACACTACGCAGTTTAAACTAATCAGAAACAATGTAAGGCGGGTCTCGGTGTTTCTGTTTCACACACCTCAGCTGTACGTTGCTTCTGATAGCTTTTAATTGCGTGGTGTCTTCCATGGTTGGTTAAATGTAGGCACACCTCAGATACGCACACGCACATTGTATTACACACACATGAATCTGGATGCACTCACTCAAATCATACACTGCAGAAGTGTCACAATAGTCGCGTGTGTAAAAGACAGCCAATAAAGGGTTCCTGATTTTTGCAGATCATTGATACGCAATTTGTATTACACATATGCGCTTCTGAATGCGGAAGTTCTATTACATGTTTACGAATCTGGATGCACTCACTCAAATCTTACACGGCAAAAGTGTGGGTAAAGTCACTTGTAAGTAGACAGCCTATCAAGGGTTCCCTGATTAGGGACAGACACAAAATTTAACACGTACGCGGACCTAAATCAATTGGATTTATATACAGACACACACATTAGTACACATGCATGCAAATCGAAGTAGACACGCACAGATCAAGATACACATTTGCAGTTAATTTTTCTACCATAATACTTCCATGCATTAAACATCGATCTTAAACATCGTTTAATGCATGTGGCGCTACATTTGACCAGTGGAGGGCGAAAACGCTACACATTAAGTTTAACTGTGATAAGTCAATGTTTAGTGGGTGAATGTTGTGTAATTCCTGTTTGTATAAACATTTGTAGTTTGCGTGAATATATTAATACTAAACCTTCTATTTTATTAAAGTAAAATACACTGCGGAAATTATTTATGTAAAATACATAACATTATACTTTGCTGATGTTTATTTTCATATTTTCAGTCTTGCAAACCTAAAAGAAGACAGAAGTGTAAATAAATAAAACTGAGAAGGAAAATAATGTATAAAAAGGAATATCAATCCTCAACAAAACAATAGAGGTAGTTTCTTCACGCTTTTAACTAGCTGGGTCGCGAGGGCAGAATAATGAATTTGACAGTAGAGTATGAAAGACGATTTGTTTACTTTGCAATTAAATAAACACAGTCTCAAAGAAATATGATAGGCGGAGGCACTTTCTAACGAAACATCCACATTTCAATGTCTGGCCTGTAAGCCCTTGAGCTTTTGAAAATGTGGCCCTCCCTCTTCATTATGTACTATATGCCAGTGGTCCCCAACCATTCCGTCTCATTCCTCAATCTTTTTTCTCCCCCTTTTTTCTGACGGTCTTTTGGCAGTAATACCGAAGAGGAACAGCGTTTTTCAAGTTGAGATCAATGGTTTTATCTCTCACATCTACGGAAGCAAGTTTGAGCATCGAGCGAGCGAACGCTCCGCCAAGAAGTTCAAAGTCAGTGGAAGTATTGACTTGTGATTGCAGACAATCTGGTGCACCTGGAGACTTGTACTGCAATGCACATTAAATAAATATAAAAGTATTCACTATTAATGCTCAAATATGTAATTTTTAATTTTGAAATCAAAGGAGAACATTCAATACTCAAGTGTAGTCCTTGACTTGAAAATGCCTTAGTGACCAAAGAAAAACCTCTTTTTGCAAAGATTTTAAAACGGTAGTAAAAATGTTTGAAAACAAAAAAAAAAAAAATCATTTTGCAAGAAAAATAAATAGGTCAGTCCATTTCCTGGAAAAGCAATGATCTGATGGTCCAAATGTGGTCTGTGGATTTTAAGTTTGACACCTGTTTTATGATTTTGCGTGTCTGTGTGTAATTGCAGTTTGTTCATAGTTATTGGCCAATAATTGCAGAGAGATATTATTTTTCATCATTGATAAGTTTACCCGAGAAATATATGTATGTATACAGTGGGGCAAAAAAGTATTTAGTCAGCCACCGATTGTGGAAGTTCTCCCACTTAAAAGGGAGACAGAGGTCTGTAATTTTCATCATAGGTACACTTCAACTGTGAGACAGAATTTGAAAAAAAAAATACAGGAATTCACACTGTAGGAATTTTAAATAATTTATTTGTAAATTATGGTGGAAAATAAGTATTTGGTCAACCATTCAAAGCTCTCACTGATGGAAGGAGGTTTTGGCTCAAAATCTCACGATACATGGCCCCATTCATTCTTTCCTTGACACGGATCAATCGTCCTGTCCCCTTAGCAGAAAAACAGCCCCAAAGCATGATGTTTCCACCCCCATGCTTCACAGTAGGTATGGTGTTCTTGGGATGCAACTCAGTATTCTTCTTCCTCCAAACATGACGAGTTGAGTTTATACCAAAATGGATACATGGATGATACAGCAGAGGATTGGGAGAATGTCATGTGGTCAGATGAAACCAAAATATAACATCATAGAAAATCTGTGGAGGGAGTTGAAAGTCCGTGTTGCTCGGCGACAGCCCCATAACATCACTGCTCTCGAGAAGATCTGCATAGAGGAATGGGGCAAAATACCAGCTACTGTGTGTGCAAACCTGGTAAAAAAAAATATAGATATATATTACAGTCGTGGTCAAAAGTTTACATACACTTGTAAAGGACATAATGTCATGGCTGTCTTGAGTTCTTAATAATTTCTTACGAACAATTGTCTGCACAGTTGCTCTTAGGACCTTAAGCTGCTTTGAAATGACTCGTTCAAGTCAAGAATTATATTTTTCAGATCTGTGCTGAGTTCTTTTGACTTTCCGATGAACCGAGTCTGACTGCATCATATGAGCCCTATTTAAATGGGCACAGAGAAGTCAACAGGTGTTGTCAATCATAGTCACTCACCTGAAGATAAGAAGCCATGCCATGAAGCCAATTTGATTTCATTGTAACATTTCTACATCACCAAAATTGATCATGTATGTTGCTGTATGTATACTTTTGACCCAGCAGATTTGGTCACATGTTCAGTAGACCCATAATAAATTCATAAAAGAACCAAACTTTCTGATTTTTTTTGACAAACAAGTATGTGCTCCAATCACTCTATCACAAAAAAATAAGGGTTGTACAAATTATTGGAAACTTAAGACAGCCATGACATTATGTTCTTTAGAAATGTGTGTAAACTTTTGTGTGTGTGAGTGTATATTTTTTTCTTTTTTGTATTGTCATGACTGGACAATTGGTTTGCTTTAATTAATTGTTTTTAAATATTGTTATTTTTAACAGCTTACGCAATATAGACAGACATGCTTTCGTGACAATAAAAGATTTACCATCAGTGCGTTGGTGTTTTGCTAGATTTTGTATTTTGGAGGAATACAGAATTTGTATTACTTTTTTTTTCCTGTCCAGCCACTCAGGCGAATCATATTGTTGATGTAAATGCCCACATTTGGTGTACAGATTTACTTTACAAAAGAGAAGTGGGTGACACTTCTGTTGTTGCCTTATATGGATTTCTATTCAGCACCACAGTTCGCTCACAATAAACAATAATAATAATAAATAATATACGACATATATTATATATATAAATATGAATAATATAAATATATTCTACATTTAAGTGCAGTCAAGGAACATATGCATTATACAGTCTGATGGATGTCGGTATGAAGAACCTCCTGTGTCGTTCCGTGTTATATTTTGCGAGTCTGAGCCTTCCACTGAATGTGCTCATTCTCTCCGCAAGGTCCGACTGTAGTAGGTGTTGTCCATAACGGCTAGGAGTTTTGCTGGATTTCTCCTCTCTCACACCACCGCCAGAGAGTCCAGCTCCACTCCCACCATGTTACTGGCCTTCTCTACCAGCTTTTCCAGTCTGTTTGTGTGCCTCACTCTCAGCCCGCTGCCCCAGAAAGCCACGGCGTACAAGAAGGCGCCCGCCACCACCGACTCCTAGAACATCTTCAACATCTTTGTACAGACGTTGAAGGATCCTAGCCTCCTGAGGAAGTAGAGGCGGCTCTGTCCCTTCTTGTAGAGGGCCTCTGCGTGTTTTGACCCATTCAGCTTGTTGTCGATGTGTACACTGAGGTATCTGGCGCAGCTGGGCAGAAGGGGATGAAAAGAGAAACAAAGGAGGGGACAGGGGGGTATACATTCGAGAGACAACATCAACCACCCCAACAACAGAACGTGGACCCCGACTAAAACAAGATTAAAAACTTATTCGGGTGTTACCATTTAGTGGTCAATTGTACGGAATATGTACTGTACTGTGCAATCTACTAATAAAAGTATCAATCAATCAATCAATCAAAGCATCAGCAAATACGATATGTACAAATATGATAGTAAAAGTGATAGCAGAGAAGCAGTTAGTAAAGTAAATATTAATAACACAGAAATGACAATGAACATTGTACTACAAAAAGAGCAATAAAAATACCATATTGATAAAGAATAATAAATATTATTTCCTCTATTACCAACAATACAATTGTTTCAAATGCAACAATACATATATGTAATTATAATTTAAATTACAAAAGAAAGCAGATACATGGAGGGGAGGAAAGAGAAGGGAACTGTATTAACTTTGTTATAGTAACAATAGGTTAAGCTTTGTCAGTGTGCTGTGTTTTACTGAGTTTCCCCTAGTCGGCCCCAGGACCGCCCAGCACGAAGCCACGGGAACCACCCACCCCAGCTGCGGGGATCCCAACGATGGAGATGGAACATCCAGCAACTGCCCTGGCGGATCCTTCCCCCGAAGGAAGAGAAGGAGATCCCAGACACGATGACAAACAAAGTCACTACCCCAGCAGCTGGCCACTTTGCAGCGCTGCAGAATACCCTGCAGCACACTGAGCTGCCACGATAGACGCGCAGACTCGACCCAGCAGGCCCAAACCAAGACGGACATCTGGAAGGTGTGGATAGCGGGCCCCAGGGGCCGCGGACACGCAGCCTGTGTACATGTCACCGAGAACCACCCCCATGTTAGGTAGTGTAGTCTGTAATATTTCTACCTTGATAAATGCTTCTGATATTCTATACATTTCATGTTACATAGAAAGAAGAAGGGCCTCCTCAAATAAATGTTTTGCCCCTTCATATCAACATTTTTAAAGTTGAGAAAGTACCTTTTAAAATACTCACAAAAATAATATATTACAAGTTATATATTCTGCGGCAGAATCCACTGAAAAGGGGGACAGGATACACTACTATCTTTCATCTCTGAACCTTGGCTGTCAGGGTCTGTGAGTCTGCGCACACACGGTCACATATTTCTCCCCTCAACCCTCAGTAAACTAGTGTTGACGAATGAAATTGTTAAAAAAAACTAAATCCAAAAACTGCACTGGTTTTGGAATCTTGCCTGTTGTTCAAAATCGTTATAAAAGGCATGAAGAATGATATAATTTTTTCAAACTGGATTCTAACTCGGAAATTAATTGTTAAAAGTCCACTTACAACGGAGCCATATTACGGTACTTGTATTCCATCAAACGATATCTTTCTGGAAAGCGAAAACCAGTGGTGGTCAACCAAGCTAAGATGGCTGTTGTACAGCAAGCAGCTAGCACGCTGAGTACACAAGGGGCATTGTTTTTCTTCTTCTAATTTCCAGGTGAGAGGCATGATTTATGATCTCCGATAAAGTTTGACGAACAAGGAAACGAGTAACCGCTTATCATGTAAACATCATGTAAACATTGGCAGGCAAGCTTATCACAGCGCTGCTACAAAAAAATTATCCGCGTTAACGATAACGATATCCACCCATCCATTTTCTACCGCTTATTCCCTTCTTGGGGTCGCGGGGGGCGCTGGCGCCTATCTCAGCTACAATCAAGCGGAAGGCGGGGTAAACCCTGGACAAGTCGCCACCTCATCGCAGGGCCAACACAGATAGACAACATTCACACCCACATTCACACACTAGGGCCAATTTAGTGTTGCCAATCAACCTATCCCCAGGTGCATGTCTTTGGAAGTGGGAGGAAGCCGGAGTACCCGGAGGGAACCCACGCATTCACGGGGAGAACATGCAAACTCCACACAGAAAGATCCCAAACCTGGGATTGAACCCAGGACTGCAGGACCTTCGTATTGTGAGACAGACGCACTAACCCCTCTGCCACCGAATAACGATATCACTATTGATATTAATGTTCAATCAATTAAATTCAATTAATACATTAATCAAGTCACAAAAATTAAATGGAGTACATTGGACGGATTTTGGATGGTTAAATATTTGGGTTTTATGGGCGGAATAGAGGACCTCCCTTTGGCTCTACTGTAAGTGGATTTCACACGATATGTATTAAAAGATTTAAAATGTTACTGCTTCTTGATATTAGCACTGCTTTCGATACAGTCGATCATAATATTTTGTTAGAGCGTATCAAAACTCGTATTGGTATGTCAGACTTAGCCCTGTCTTGGTTTAACTCTTATCTTACTGACAGGATGCAGTGGGTATCCCATAACAATGTGACCTCGGACTATGTTAAGGTACCATGTGGAGTTCCCCAGGGTTCGGTTCTTGGCCTTGCACTTTCCAGCATCTACATGCTGCCGCTAGGTGACATCATACGCAAATACGGTGTTAGCTTTCACTGTTATGCTGATGACACCCAACTCTACATGCTCCTTAAGCTGACCAACACGCCGGATTGTAGTCAGCTGGAGGCGTGTCTTAATGAAATTAAACAATGGATGTCCGCTAACTTTTTGCAACTCAATGCTAAGAAAACGGAAATGCTGATTATCGGTCCTGCTAGACACCGACCTCTATTTAACAATACTACGTTAACATTTGACAACCAAACAATTACACAAAGCGACTCGGTAAAGAATCTGGGTATTATCTTCGACCCAACTCTCTCGTTTGAGTCACACATCAAGTGTGTTACTAAAACAGTCTTCTTTCATCTCCGTAATATTGCTAAAACGTGTTCCATTTTGTCTACTAGCAACGCTGAGATCATTATTTATGCGTTCGTTACGTCTCGTCTCGATTACTGTAACCTATTATTTTCGGGTCTCCCCATGTCTAGCATTAAAAGATTACAGTTGGTACAAATTGCGGCTGCTAGACTTTTGACAAGAACAAGAAAGTTTGATCATATTACACCTATACTGTAAATACCTCTATATACATATGAAGAGTTCATATGCAAAAGCAGATAAATCCATTTTGACCGATTCTGTATATTAACGATTTTCTGCCTGCTGGTGTTGCCGGTACATGTACAATGGTTTATTTAATATCAACATAAGCAAGTCATGAAAGCCTAAACTTTTAAGAAATGCTGATGTAATGAATGGCTTTCAAGTAAGAGTGTTTGATGTGGTTTTACGTCAAAAGCAGATATATCCAAATTATGATATGTCGCAAAAACAGATATCTCCAAAATAGTTTTCTTTGCGGTCGTTATTTCGCCTAATATTCAAGATAAAGATAGAGAGAAAAACAGAACGTGAAATTTATCGAAAGCCACATTTCAACGTAACAACTGTTCACATTTATTTACTTAATTATTTAACAGTTTGGATCCCTTGGTACGTATAAATCTAGCTGTCCCTGCGAACATTGTTTTTTCGTACTTGCTAACCGGACATGCTTTTTTGGAACTGTGACCTCACATATTTACCTCGTGCTTTTCAGCACAAAATGAAAAAACCAAAAAAACAGTGTTGCAATGAAGACAATGTTTTATTAATAAAACAAGCACAAATGCTCAACCTGGTTTGCCTCTCAAAAACACTCCTGTGCAGATAACAGCTCACTCATCATCGCTATCGACATTAGCTCCATGCTCGACAACATCGTTTAACGCAGCGGTGTTAAACTCACGGACACGCGTGCTAGCGCCAACATCAAATAACTTCAACACGTCAGTTTTTTTCGCTGTCTTAACAGTGATCACGGGAGAAGCTTCCAAATGATTCATGCGTGGATAACAACACTGAGTGAGTCCGTGCGCGCCACCATTTTGTTTGTCACGTGATCCCGTAATGCAGCGCTGGTTGGGCAAACGGATATATCGGCTTTTGTGGTAGATGAACCATGGCGCTTATCGGCCTTTGCAATAAATCGCTGAACTAAATGACATTAAAAGCGACATTTGTCCGCATTTGCAAACAAATTGATTTTGGTATACCACAATAGAAGTGGCGGACTGTATATTACCGAAGCTGGGCTAAACTTTATCAAAATGGCGCTTATCGGTTTTTGCGTATGAACTCTTCATATATACATACATACTGGCTCACCTACACTGGCTTCCTGTGCATTTAAGATGTGACTTTAAGGTTTTATTAAAATACTACACGGTCTAGCTTCAGCCTATCTTGCTGATTGTATTATTGTATTATAATCTGCGTTTCAAGAATGCCGGCTTATTAGTGATTCCTAGAGCCCCAAAAAAGTCTGCGGGCTATAGAGAGTTTTCTATTGGGGCTCCAGTACTCTGGAATGCCCTCCCGGTAACAGTTAGAGATGCTACCTCAGTAGAAGCATTTAAGTCCCATCTTAAAACTCATTTGTATACTCTAGCGGTCTATTTAAAGGCTAGAGTCTAGAATTTAAATAGACCCCCCCTTTTAGACCAGATGATCTGCCGTTTATTTTCTCCTCTGCCCTCCCCTCTCCACAAGGGAGAGGGGATGCACAGATTCGGTGACCACAGATGAGGCCGCGAGCTGTCCAAAGTCGGACAGCTCGCAAAGACGTGCCCTCAGTTGGGTACGTATCTGCGCTACTGACCTGTCTCCACTCAAGATGATCTCCTGCTGACCCCACTATGGACTGGACTCTCACACTATTATGTTGGAACCGCTATGGACTGGATTCTCACACTATTATGTTAGATCCACTACGGACTGGACTCACACTATTATGTTAGATCCGCTATGGACTGGACTCTCACATTATTATGTTAGATCCACTACGGACTGGACTCTCACACTATTATGTTAGATCCGCTATGGACTGGACTCTCACACTATTATGTTAGATCCACTACGGACTGGACTCTCGCAATATTCTGTTAGATCCACTATGGACTGGACTCTCACACTATTCTGTTAGATCCACTATGGACTGGACTCTCACACTATTATGTTAAATCCAATACGGACTGGACTCTCAAACTAATATGTTATATCCACTACAGACTGGACTCTCACACTATTATGTTAGAACCACTATGGACTGGACTCTCACACTATTATGTTAGATCCACTATGGACTGGACTCTCACACTATTATGTTAAATCCAATACGGACTGGACTCTCAAACTAATATGTTATATCCACTACGGACTGGACTCTCACACTATTATGTTAGAACCATTATGGACTGGACTCTCACACTATTATGTTAGATCCGCTATGGACTGGACTCACACTATTATGTTAGAACCACTATGGACTGGACTCACACTATTATGTTAGATCCGCTATGGACTGGACTCACACTATTATGTTAGAACCACTATGGACTGGACTCTCACACTATTATGTTAGATCCACTATGGACTGGACTCTCACGATATTATTTTAGATCCACTATGGACTGGACTCTCACACTATTATGTTAGATCCACTATGGACTGGACTCTCACACTATTATGTTAGATCCACTATGGACTGGACTCTCACACTAATATATTAGATCCACTACGGACTGGACTCTCACACTATTATGTTAGATCCGCTATGGACTGGACTCTCACAATATTATTTTAGATCCACTATGGACTGGACTCTCACACTATTATGTTAGATCCACTATGGACTGGACTCTCACACTAATATGTTAGATCCACTACGGACTGGACTCTCACACTATTATAGGTGCTATTCATATTATTAGAATATCATGAAAAAGTTGATTTATTTCAGTAATTATATTCAGAACGTGAAACTTAAATATTATATCAATTCATTACACACATAGTGATATATTTGAAATGTTTATTTCTTTAAATTTTGATGATTAGTACTGACAATTACTGAAAATCCCAAATTCAGTATCTCAGAAAATTAGAATATTAGTTACGACTAGTACCAAAAAATATTTTTTAGAAATGTGGGCCAACTGAAAAGTATGAAGATGGAAAGTTTCAGCATGTACGGCAATCAATACTTAGTTGCAGCTCCTTTTGCCTGAATTGCTGCAGCAATACGGCGTGGCATGGAGTCGACCAGTCTGTTGCACTCCTCAGGTGTTATGAGAGCCCAGGTTGCTTTAATTGTGGCCTTCAGCTCTTCAGCATTGTTGGGTCTGGCATCTCGTATCTTCCGCTTCACAATACCCCATAGGTTTTCTATGGGGTTAAGGTCAGGTGAGTTTGCAGGCCAATCAAGAACAGGGATACCATGGTCCTTAAACCAGGTACTGGTAGATTTGGCACTGTGTGCAAGTGCCAAGTCATGTTGGAAAATGAAATCTTCACCTCCATAAAATTGGTCCGCGGCAGGCAGCATAAAGTGTTCTAAAACTTCCTGGTAGGCTGCTGCATTGACCCTAGACCTCAGGAAACACAGTGGACCAACACCAGCAGATGACATTGCACCCCAGACCATTACCGATTGTGGAAATTTGACACTGGACTTCAGGCAACGTGGATTCTGTGCCTCTCCTGTCTTCCTCCAGACTCTGGGACCTTGATTTCCAAAGGAGATACAACATTTACTTTCATCTGAAAACATAACTTTGGACCACTCAGCAGCAGTCCAATCCTTTTTGTCTTGAGCCCAGGCGAGACACTTTTGACGTTGTCTCTTATTCAAGAGTGGCTTTACACAAGGAATGCGACAGCTGAAGCCCATATCTTGCATACGTCGGTGCGTGGTGGTTCTTGAAGCACTGACTCTAGCTGCAGTCCACTCTTTGTGGATTTCCCCCACATTTTTGAATCAGTTTTGTTTGACAATCCTCTCCAGGGCGCGGTTATCCCTCTTGCTTGTACACTTTTTTCTACCACATCTTTGTCTTCCCTTCGCCTCTCTATTAATGTGCTTGGATACAAAGCTCTGGGAACATCCAACCTCTTTGGCATGGACCTTTTGTGTCTTGCCCTCCTTCTTTAAAGTATCAATGGTCATCTTTTGGACAGTTGTCAAGTCAGCAGTCTTCCCCATGATTGTGTGTCATACAGAATCAAAACGAGAGACCATTTAAACACTTTTCCAGGTGTTTTGAGTTAGTTAGCTAAATAGAGTGTGGCACCAGGTGTCTTCAATATCTGACCTTTTCACCATAATCAAATTTTCTGAGATGTTGAATTTAGGGTTTTCATTGGTTGTCAGCTATAATCATCTACTTTTTGGCAAAAAACACTTGAAATGTATCAGTCTGTTTGGAATGAATGTATACATTCTACAAGTTTGACTTTCTAAATGGAATTAATGGAATAAATCAACTTTTTCATGATATTCTAATAATATGACCAGGACCTGTATGTTAGATCCACTACGAACTGGACTCTCACACTTATATGTTAGATCCACTACGGACTGGACTCTCACACTATTATTTTAGAACCACTATGGACTGGACTCTCACACTATTATGTTAGATCCTCTATGGACTGGACTCTCACAATATTATTTTAGATCCACTATGGACTGGATTTTCACACTATTATGTTAGATCCATTACGGACTGGACTCTCACACTATTATGTTAGATCCACTACAGACTGGACTCTCACACTATTATGCTAGATCGACTCGACGTCCATTGTCCCCACGTTTGCGGTCCCCACCAAGGTTTCTCATCGTCATTCCGTTGGGTTGAGTTTTTCCTTGCCCTGATGTGGGATCTGAGCCGAGGATGTCGTCGTGGCTTGTGCAGCCCTTTGAGACACTCGTGATTTAGGGCTATAGAAGTGAACTTTGATTGATAAAAATCCATCCGTCATGTCTTTCATAATGATCGTGCAGTTCCACTTTAACTCTTGTCTCTGTAATCTTTTTCATTTATTTGTTGCTATGTATTAATTTATTATTAGTTTATGGTCACATTTAAATTGTTTCGTGTTTATCGCCCTGGACTTATGTTGGCTTTTTCTCTGTGTTTTTTTTTTTTAGTTCCTTTCATATGCTCTTATTTTGCTATATTCACTTCCTCTTTCCATCCACACCTGCTACCTTATTGGTAACCGAGGCACACCTGAGCCTGGTTGCCAATGAGGCTCTGATTTAGTCCACCGGTGTCTTTCTGACATTGTTCATTGTTTCTGCGTACTGCTATGCCTAATTTGTCTGCAAAAAAAATTCTGCGGCCTGTGCACTTCATTAAGCACTTTCTTTTTGCTTTTTTTGCTCAGTGTCATCACTCCCTTGTCAGTGTGTTATTTGCTTTATTGAATGATATTCTTGTACTCAACTTCTGTCTCCCGTCTGCTGCAGTTTGGGTCAAGCTGCTTAAGTTGCATGACAGCAATTCTGACATCTAGCACTTTGAGTTTCCAGAAATGTAAAATGCAATAAAAATAACATTTTATTTTAGTGCCAATGCTATGTTTGCTTTCCTGAGACTTATGTCTTGTTATTTTGTTAATTATCGGGAAATACCTGAATGTGTATCTCCAAATTGTGTTGCACAGAAGTGTTCTGTCAGGTCTTGATAATTGACAGGAACTTGGTGAGGTATGGCCATGGTGATTACAAGGTAAAGACGTCTGCAATGTATCAGCAGCATGCTGATTGGCGGTAAAATAGGTAATTAATGCTATGCCGGGGAGAGGAGTTTGATGTTTCGAAATGCTTGGGGAAATATAGACGCTACTGCACTATTTGGCCATGAAAGAAGCTTCATAACTGAAATGTAAACGGAAACATTACGAATACGCTACTGAGGGATGTAGACCCAGAATGCTGCTCCTGCCCAACACTGGCCCACTAAATCAGGAGTTGGCAAACTATGACCAGTTAACTTTTCAATCTGAACCACTCAACACTTCTTAAAATTGTTTTCATTATTACACACCAAAAGTTTATTTCAATGTCATTTATACCTATCTTAAATTGGAAACCATTTGCAGTTTCTGAAACCTGTAATTTAGTAGGGAGTCGACTAATGCCACAGCTTCTCCCAGAATACAAGGCTTTGATATAAAACGGTGTGAGAGTTTGTTTACATGTTACCGCAGTGTTTTCCAACCACTGTGCCGTGGCACACTAGTGTGTCGTGAGATACAGTCTGGTGTGCCGTCGGAGATTAAGTAATTTCACTTATTTGAGTTAAAAATATTTTTTGCAAATCAGTAATTACAGTCTGCAAATGATGTATTGTTGTTGAGTGTCGGTGCAGTCTAGCCCTCGGCAGAGTAACCATGTAATACTCTTCCATATCAGTAGGTGGCAGCCGGTAGCTATTTGATTTCTAGATGTCGGAAACAGTGGGAGGCAGTGTGCAGGTAAAAAGGTGTCTAATGCTTAAACCAAGAATAAACAAAAGTTCGAGATGCCACCTTAAAACTCATTTGTGTACTCTAGCCTTTAAATAGACTCCCTTTTTAGACCAGTTGATCTGCCGTTTCTTTTCTTTTTCTCCTATGTCCCACTCTCCCTTGTGGAGGGGGTCCGGTCCGATCCGGTGGCCATGTACTGCTTACCTGTGTATCGGCTGGGGACATCTCTGCGCTGCTGATCCGCCTCCGCTTGGGATGGTTTCCTGCTGGCTCCGCTGTGAACGGGACTCTCGCTGCTGTGTTGGATCCGCTTTGGACTGGACTCTCGCGGCTGTGTTGGATCCATCATGGATTGAACTTTCACAGTATCATGTTAGACCCGCTCGACATCTATTGCTTTCGTCCTCTCCAAGGTTCTCATAGTCATCATTGTCACCGACGTCCCACTGGGTGTGAGTTTTCCTTGCCCTTATGTGGGCCTACCGAGGATGTCGTAGTGGTTTGTGCTGTGGTTTGTGCAGCCCTTTGAGACACTAGTGATTTAGGGCTATATAAGTAAACATTGATTGATTGATAAGAAAAGGCATTGAAGCTTAGGATAGCCTATGAAGAACGAAATTAAGATTGAACTGGTTACAAAGTAAACAAAAACAAAATGCTGGACGACAGCAAAGACTTACTGTGGCACAAAGACGGCGTCAACAAAGTACATCTAAACATGACATGACAATCAACAATGTCCCCACAAAGAAGGATAAAAACAATTTAAATAGTCTTTATTGCTAAATAAAAGTAGATGCGGGAAATATTGCTCAAAGGAAAACATGAAACTGCTATAGGATAAACACCCCAAAATAAAAAAAAAACATTAAAAAAAACACCCAAATAGGAGCGCAAGACAAGAACTAAAACGCAGCACAGGAAAAACAGCAAAAAACTCAAAATAAGTCACGGCGTGATTTGACAGGTGGTGACAGTACACCTACTTTGAGACAAGAGCTATAGTGATGCATGCTTGGTGTACTTTAAAGTCCTATCCAACAATTGTGACGACTCTTTATTGTTAACTGAGTTTCGTTTTTTGCTGATATCTGCTGGTGGTGTGCCTCCGGACTTTTTCAACGCAAAAATGTGCCTTGGCTCAAAAAAGGTTGAAAAACACTGCATTACAGGATACCTGTGTGACTAAAGGGTCAGAAAAGCTAGATTTATATGACAAAATTCAGTAGAAAAATACATATTTTTTAAGACATTTTGGTATTTCTTACCATATTTTTGTGTTTTGCCTTGTTGCTGCATTTTTATTTGATTGGTTAAGGCCTTCCGCCCATGTGCAGCTGGGATAGGCTCCAGCACCCCCTGAGACCCCATAAGGGGCAAGCGGTAGATAATGGATGGATGGATGGACGGTGTTAAGGAGGTAAACAACACAGCCGGTTGAAGGAAGGAGGAAATAATCTGAAGCCACTGAGTAGAAAAGATCATGAACTATTTTACTGTTTTATTTTCACGTTCACTATTTACTATACTTTACGAAAGATAAACATTTAATATTAAATACCACACTGCCTCCTAATAAATATTGGCCTACTTTTTTCAAGCAGTGACATGTGGAACACTACATAAATATTTATGTAATTCCTTTATTTTACCCGAGCAGTCTTGCTGTTATCGCCTAAAGTTCCTATATTTTGTTCAGTGTACTTTTAGCTTCTTGCCAGAAGCTCCATTCTCTTGTGCTGCTAAAATGAAGGAAGCGAAACCAAAAGAGGCCAGTTTCATGGGACAATTCCCAAAAATCTTCTGCATAGACCACACACACTAGAGCGCAATTGGTGTTCCACCGCTGTGTTAGGCCATTCTGTGACACATTTGGTATATCAAACATGCTACAATCTATCAAATTTAAATTATTATAGTAGTCAAGGGAGTAGGTTTGATTTTGAGATTGGTGGGGACACAAAAGTGCTCCAAGGCAGCACTCTGAAAGTTTACTTTTTTTTTTTTTACATTAGCAATCATTATATCACGTCATGCAGATGTTATGGGGTAAAGCAACTAAAATGAAAGCAAAGGAGACAACTTGGAAGAGTTCTCATCTCTCTCTTTAGTGTAGGGCTGTAGTGCAACTGTGCATCATACTGTCAATTAACATAGCCTACTGTCCATCAACAACATCAGAAATACATTCATCCAATACAACATTGTAAATAAACATAAACGAACAGTAATAATCTCCAGCCTCTCCTTCTCTACTTCCTCCTGCCTCTCTTCCTCTAACTTCTCTGCCCTCTCATCCTCCAGCCTCTCTGCTGTCTGTCACCTTACAAAAAAATATGTTGATGCATAACAGATACATTAGGGACAATGACCGTAGAGCTTGATGGTACAGTTACTGCCTGAGCAAAAAGGCTTTTACTAAATATGAATATTACTTAATATTAATTAATTATATTTTAGAATTGTAAAATCACATGATCATCTAGTGAGGTTTTATTGTATTTCCACCACAAAGTTTTGTTCATTGGTATTTTCAAACCGTTGCTCACTTCTACACGAATACATAAAACTAAAAAATTATTTAAAAAATAAAACGGAAAGGTGAAATCCGGCGATCTGATTGGCTGTTAACCGTGGTTTAAATATTGAGCACGGCTACTATTCTAAAGCCTTATCACAACGCAGGCTATCACTCCGCCTCAGGCACGCATGACTGGTATGAATGGAAGTGGTTGTCATGTATCCATGACAACGGACTGTTGCAGTCCATAGTAAAAGACAGCTGATGTTTTTACGATGTTAAAAAACGGAGACTAAAGTAGTTGAATTCACATGTTTAAGGTTAACTTTCACCTCCGGGGAGGGTTAACAATGGTAAAGGGGACTGAGCATTGACTTTCACCTGACAAAAAGCGAAGGAAAAGACGAGATGCAATGCTAATTTGGAGCTAACGTCTGGATAGGTGGGACAATTTTTTCCACAGAGAGGCTATTTTATTGGATAGTATGTATTTCTGGTTGAATAAAACTACATTAAATTGATTGAATATTCCTATTTCATATTGCCTTTATTGGTAACCGTTTTATAAAAGCAATATATCACTCCAGTCCATGGTATATGTTCATTATAGCACTCTAAGCGGCGTGACTGGAGTGATATATTGTTTAATTATTCAATATTTTGAGCCTCTATACACCCTTGAAGTAACTTACAGTTTGACTCCTAAAGAAGTCTTTTATATCCAGTTTTCTTTTCATTGACATCCTTCAAAACCTACAGCACACACGCACGCAAACAGACACAAACACAATGTAAATCACAGCACTGATATTAAAATCCATTTAGCTACCGTGTGCCAGGAACAACAAATGCCGAACATGTTGACAACTTACACTGACAGTTGCACCGCCTCTCGTCCGGTCGCTAGCAACTAGCATGTAGGCTAGCTTTTACAAGCAGGAGTGACAGCGGGGACTACCCAATTCTACGCCCTTGATAGTAGTAACAAAAAGTTAAGGGATCATACTATCAAATACCTCTTAACAAGCATGTCCTTTTTCCAAATCTAATTCTGATCATACACATTTTGAACAACTCCAAGTGTGTTGGCCCATCTTTAAATTTTAACCAGGTTCCTAAACTGCAGATGACTGTTTTGAGTAACAGTCAGGACCGAAAGTAACTGGTATGAGTTTTAAGCAGTGATGTGCGGTGAACTAAACACCAGGTGAGGCATACATACTTTTTTTTCTTCTTTTTTTTTTTTTTTCTTTAAATTCATATGTGCAGCTGTCGTCATTGTTGATTTAGGTTGCACATTAGAGTTACAGGGGAAAAAAGGGAGTTATTCGCTTTCATAAAAACGTTATAATGATATGATATGATAAATGGGTCCAAAAACTATTTGATAAAGTTTTTATTGAATACTTTTTGGTACCATTTGCTTTTAACAAAATAAATCAAATATTGTGAGTGTATATTACCTTTTTGTATTTGTATCTGAAGCAGCAATAGCTATCCTCCATGAAAACTTATTTTGTATGATCGCATTCATTTTGTCTTAAAATCCAGTTTAGAGAAGTATTTCATCTTGTACACAGTCTATAATCCTCCATATTGGCAGAAATATTCATTTAATTCAATTTCATTCCAAGAAATTAAACAATATATTTTTTCATCTGACAAAAAACACCCACAATTGCTGACTTACTTTAATAAAAATACTATGTTTGTTATGAATACAGTTAAAAAAAAATCGCTGGCTTCCGCAGAAGAGACCTGTGTCTGCTAGGTTGAGCGCCCCCACTTCTCCCAGTGTGGCGAGTCACAGTACTGCTGAGGCATTGAACTGCAAGTTGACAATATATCGCCCCCTACCTTGAGGCACTGCCTCAAAACCTGCCTTTTCCACGAGGTAAAGAGCATGCGCCCCCTCGCACGCACGCACAATACACACTTTGTTTAGCCGTGGAGGCACCGCCTGTGTCTGCCTCACTTCTCATCTGCTGCATTGTTTCGATCAGGAAACATGGAATTTCCGCATGAAAATGATCAAAATATACAGGAACCACTCCAAAATCACATAGAAAGTATAAACCAAAAGACAAATATGAAAACTTATTTTGTTTTATTACTTTGTTTTGGAACATCTCATGGTTAAGCCACCTGGTGGCAGGTGAGGCACTGCCTCACTTGCCTCCCCTGGCAGCATGTCACTCGTTTTAAGCATAAAGTATAGCTACATGACATTTATACAAATGGCAACTTGACACTAAGCACATTATAGTGATTCAGCAAACTGTGTTCAGAAATATAATTTAAAAAATAATGGCGGTAACCGCTGCTGGGATTTCAACCCCCACGTCATAGTTGAAGTATGATGGAATATACAGAAAAACATGAATTCTTAACACAAACTGCAGAGGATGTGAATGATGCAACTTCCTGTGGACCATGTGACTCGTACAGTAGGTGTATTTTTATGTATTTACTTCAAGGAATTTCAAATTTAGAGTTACTCCTTTTCAAACTTTTTTTGACTTGTCCCTTACCTCTGTAGCCCTTGAATTTATTTGAATTAATATTGTGCAATTTTAGAAATGGTAGGATAACGGGACTGAGTGAAAATCCAGAGACACCAGTCGATTGTAAATTTTAGTTAAATAGTGTTTAGTTTTGTAAAAATAAAGTATAACTGTAAGACAAATAATATGTATGTAAAAAGTATTTACATGATTATAGTTCATGGTATAAAAACAAAACATATTTTGAGAAGTGGCGACAGTGTAGAACAGGCCAGGGCAATTATTTTGACTCGGGGGGGCCAAATTTGGAGAAGAAAATGTGTCCTGGGGCCGGTATATTTATTTTTAGGATCACTAATACAAAACCTCACAATAAAGCCTGATTGAATGCTAAAAATGTTATGACAGACCGCATAAAAATGCAATGGAATGTATTTGTTTCTATGAACGATAAAACCCTGAATATTGAGAATATATGAACGTCGCACCCCCTCAATCGACATGTTTTACAATCAAGCCAAATGCAACAAAAAAAGCGAAATATGAACGTCAAGGGTAAAAAAACCAAAACATCTACAATCTGATATATGTGATACATCACTCAGCTTTAGAGCTTTCTTGTAAAAATCTCCTTTCGCGTCTGTCCCTGACACCCGCATTTCAGGCTCTGGAAACACTCTGTGGAAACGCTCCCCGCCCACACTACTTGGTGCCTTGTCTGACCTGCTGTGACGTAGATTACCATAGTAACTAGGAGGATTGTACGGTATACAGGTATTAGTATAGTACCGCAATACTGATGAATCATATTCGGTACCGTTCCGCTTCTGAAAAGTACCGGGCCGCCACACCCTAAGATTTTTTTGTTCAAATAAAGCAAATAATGCAATTTTTCTGGTCCCCTTTATTTAGAAAAGTATCGAAAAGTACCGAAATGTATTACAAATAATATTGGTATCAGGACAACACTAGTCACTAAAATATCATGCATAATCAATCAATCAATCAATCAATGATTATTTATATATCCCTAAATCACTAGTGTCTCAAAGGGCTGCACAAACCACAACACAAACCACTACGACATCCTCGGTAGAGCCCACATAAGGGCAAGGAAATCTTACACCCAGTGGGACGTCGGTGACAATGATGACTATGAGAAACCTAAGAGAGGACCGCATATGTGGGCAAACCCCCCACCCCCTAGCGGACCGAAAGCAATGGATCTCGAGCGGGTCTAACATGATACTGTGAAAGTTCAATCCATAGTGGATCCAACACAACCGCGAGAGTCCAGTCCAAAGCGGATCCAACACAGCAGCGGGAGTCCCGCCCACAGTGGAGCCAACAGGAAACCATACCAATACGGGGCGGATCAGCAGCGTAGAGATTTCTCCAACCGACACACAGGCGAGCGGTCCATTCTGGGTCCCGACTCTGGACGAGCGGTCCATTCCTGGTCCCGACTCTGGACAGCCAGTACTTCATCCACGGCCACCGGACCGGACCCCCTCCACAAGGGAAAGTGGGACAGAGGAGAAAAAGAAAAGAAACGGCAGATCAACTGGTCTAAAAAGGGGGTCTATTTAAAGGCTAGAGTATACAAATGAGTTTTAAGGTGAGATTTAAATGCTTCTACTGAAGTAGCATCTCGAACTGTTACCGGTAGGGCATTCCAGAGTACTGGAGCCCGAATGGAAAACGCTCTATAGCCCGCAGACTTTTTTTGGGCTTTAGGAATCACTAATAAGCCGGAGTCCTTTGAACGCAGATTTCTTGCCGGGACATATGGTACAATACAGTCGGCAAGATAGGATGGAGCTAGACCATTTAGTATTTTATACGTAAGTCGTAAAACCTTAAAGTCACATCTTAAGTGCACAGGAAGCCAATGCAGGTGAGCCAGTATAGGCGTAATATGATCAAACTTTCTTGTTCTTGTCATAAGTCTAGCAGCCGCATTTTGTACCAACTGTAATCTTTTAATGCTAGACATAGAGAGACCCGAAAATAATACGTTACAGTAGTCGAGGCGAGACATAAACGCATGGATAATGATCTCAGCGTCTTTAGTGGACAAAATGGAGCGAATTTTAGCGATATTACGGAGATGAAAGAAGGCCGTTTTAGTAACTCTTTTAATGTGTGACTCAAAGGAGAGAGTTGGGTCGAAGATAATGCCCAGATTCTTTACCGAGTCACCTTGTTTTATTGTTTGGTTGTCAAATGTTAAAGTTGTATTATTAAATAAAGGTCGGTGTCTAGCAGGACTGATAAACAGCATTTCTGTTTTTTTGGCGTTGAGTTGCAAAAAGTTAGCGGACATCCATTGTTTAATTTCATTAAGACACGCCTCCAGCTGACTACAATCCGGCGTGTTGGTCAGCTTTAGGGACATGTAGAGTTGGGTGTCATCAGCATAACAGAAAGCTAACACCGTACAAAAGCGCAGATTCCAACCATTGAAATATGTTGTATAGTTCAAGACTTATGGTCATTTGAAAACATCATTGCACATCATAATGGCAGCTACCTTTCCATTTAAAGATCTCAAAAAAATAATTGGGAATGTCCGGCGGGCCAGATTGAAAAGCTTAACGGGCTGCATGTTGCCCCCGGGCCTTAATTTGCCCAGGTGTGGTGTAGAAGGAAGGTAAAATTAATCTTTGCGATTAATTTTTGAATTTGCCATCCATCCGGTCATCCGAGGTTGAGTTGCGGGGGCAGCAGCCAAAGCAGAGAAGCCCAGACTTCCCTCTTCCCAGCTACTTCCTCCAGCTCCTCCCGGAGGATCCAGAGGCATTCTCAGGCCAGCTGGGAGACAGTCTCCCCAACGAGTCCTGGGTCTTCCCCGTTCCCTCTTACCGGTCGGACGTGCCCTAAACAATTCCCCAGAGAAGCACTCCAACCACCTCAGCTGGCTCCTCTCAATGTGGACGAACAGCAGCTTTACTCTGAGCTCCTCCAGAATGACAAGGCTTTGAAATTGTAATAAATGTGCAATTGGATCAGCTTAGGTTAAAAATATTGTATTGTTAATTCATCCTGTAGTCCTGCAATTAGTGGCGACTTGTCCAGGGTGTACACCGCCTTCCACCCGATTGTACAAGGATAGGCACCAGCACCCCTCTCGACCATGAAGGCAATAAGCGGTAGGAAATGGATGGATGGATGGATGGATCATCCTGTATTTATCAATTTTATTTCCTGGGAATGCAAATGGCACTGATTTGGTGTTTATTCAGGATGAAGCTAAAATGCACTATTTACTCTGTAGGTGAATTTAATGTCTTATTCTGTATATTTTTTATACATATCCCACCGTTGAATGTTCGCTGTGTGCGCACAACCAGCTGTTCTCTAATAGAAAGAACCCTTAACATTACATTAATAAGTAGTGTAATTTCCGCTACCTGAACGTTTGTGGTTTAGGGCAGTGGTTCTCGGCTTTACCGTGGCAGAGGGTTTAGTGCGTCTGCCTCTCAATACGAAGGTCCTGCAGTCCTAGGTTCAATCCCAGGCTCGGGTTCTTTCTGTGTGGAGTTTGCATGTTCTCCCCGTGACTGCGTGGGTTCCCTACGGGTACTCCGGCTTCCTCCCACCTCCAAAAACATGCACCTGGGGATAGGTTGATTGGCAACACTAAATTGGCCCTAGTGTGTGAATGTTGTCTATCAGTGTTAATTTTGACAGCAAAATTTGATTTTGACTAAAATATACTTTAGTTTTAGTCATAATTTAGTTATTTAAATTGTTTTAGTTTTAGTCTAGTTTTAGTTGACGAGATATAAGATTATAGTCGACGAAAACTACAGTAGATTTAGTCGACTAATATGTAAACTTTCCCTTCAATTTCTGAAAGTCAAAGCAAAACAGCGGAAAAATCACCAATACAAGTCGTATTTTGATGAAAATCATGTCTCGAATTTAGTATTTCACGAGTAAGCCGTGTAATAAACAGGATAACGTCGAGTGAGTTGTATGTTGTGGAAAATGCTTACCTGTGTGTGGATTTCGGGGTGATTCGACTGTAAATGTCGCTTCAAGGTTGTTTTTTTTCCCCGTAATCCTCGTGCTGCATTTCTTACACTGCGTCTTGTTATCTTTGACGTCAAATATAAAATTTCCCCATATGTCCTCTCTCCTCTTCCTCCCCGGCGTTATCATGTTGTCTTCTGCAGCGCATTCCCGGGTCACTCTCAAACGCAAACTACGTTTACGTAACTTCCTTAACACGTCGCTCTGATTGGTTCTCTTCCCAACTCCTCCCGCCTTTTCCTAACGAAATGAGTTCCGATTGGATCTCGTCTCTGGCAGACATTTTAGTCTCGTTTTTATTCGTTGACGAATATGTCAATACACCTCGTCATCGTCTTAGTCCACGTAAATTATTTTTTTATTTAGTCGTCTCATTTTAGTCAGAAAAAAAGGTCGTTGATAACTATGACGAAAATTTTTCGTCAACAAAATTAACACTGCTGTCTATCTGTGTTGGCCCTACGATGAAGTGGAAACTTGTCCAGGGTATACACCGCCTACCGCCCGATTGTAGCTGAGATAGGTGCCAGCGTCCCCCACGACCCCAAAAAAGGGAATAAGCGGTAGAATGGATGGATGGAATGGCAGTGGGTGCTCAACATTTTTTCAGTCATGTACCGCCTGTGAATTTTTTATTCTAATTCAAGTACCCCCTAATCAGAGCAAAGCATTTTTGGTTGAAAAAAGGAGATAAAGAAGTAAAATACAGCACTATGTCATCAGTTTCTGATTTATTCAAAATATTGCTCATTTTTAGTGGTCTTTCTTGAAGTATTTGGAAAAAAAGATATACAAATAAATAAAAACTTGTTGAAAAATAAAGAAGTGATTCAATTATAAATAAAGATTTCTACGCATAGAAGTAATCATCAACTTAAAGTGCCCTCTTTGGGGATTGTAATAGAGATCCATCTGGATTCATCAATTTAATTCTGAACATTTCTTCACAAAAAAAGAAATCTTTAACATCAATATTTATGGAGCATGTCCACAAAAAATATAGCTGTCAACACTGAATATTGCATTGTTGCATTTCTTTTCAGTTTATGAACTTACATTCATATTTTGTTGGAGCATTACTAAAAAAATTTTTTAAATCTCACGTACTGTCACACCATAACATGAATTATTTGTGCTTCTTCGATGCAAGGAGAATACGGGACGAGCCAGACATGACTGTGAGTACATGGTTGTTTATTTGGAATTCTAAATACAAAAATAAACAAACTAAGGTCGCTCACAAAGAGGTACAAAACTTGGCTACAAAAATACAAACAGGAAAACAAAACAACTGCCGGATGGCATGAAAGACAATGAACTAAACTTAAACTTGCACTGTGGCAAAACTATGAATAACGAACACAAAAAAAACTTACTGTGACAGGTACAAGGGGCATGGATTGCAAGGTAATTGCAGATAATCGAAGGCGTGAATGAGGTGATGTTGCCAGACTGACTAGCTGGTAACTGTGGCTTAAATAATGAACATGATAAGTGAAAACAGGTGTGAGACAAGTCAGGTGAACTGATTGGTTGTCATGGTAACAAAAAAGGGAGTGAAAAAAAAAGGAACTTAGAGTCCAAAGGGTCAAAAGCACCTGGTATTCCTAGGCAGTCTCCCATCCAAGTACTAATCAGGCCAGACACTGCTTAGCTTTGAGAACAGATAAGATTGGGGATGCTCAGAGTAGTATGGCCATACAAACCTCATGAACAGACATGACAGAAAACTAAATCAGTTGGCATGGTAAGACAAACAGGGAAATGCAAAACAGAACTAAATGTCCAAAAAACTAAACATAGCATGACCAAAACATAAAACCAGATTCACAGGCGTGACACGTACCTCTTGGCATACCTTTAAATACCCCCAGGTGTACGTGTACCCCCATTTGAGAACCACTGGTTTAGGGGACAAAAAACGTGGGTATTATTGAGAATTATTATTATTATTATTATTACAATGTGTCGAGGGCCAATACGTTAATATCAGCAGGCAAAAAAATGGCCCGTGGGCCACACTTTGGAAACCTTGTTTTTTTAGAGCAGGTCTAGAAATGGTGTTTATATTGCTGGCTCAGAGGGACAAGTTGCTCAAAGTGTTTGGAAAGACTTGATTGAAAAGAGGATGTAGATGAGTCCGACAATTAGCTCCTCCTCGACAGAAAGTGAAGGTTGTCAAGTGCAGAAAACCGGAAGGAACGTTGGTTGCAGTTTGAGAGGAAGAACAAGTCAAGTTAGGGCTGTCATCAAAAGTAGAATTTTAATCTCGGGAAGTGTTGGAAATACATCAGCATCTGAACATCACAGACGACATCAAAAGTCTTACGAGCATCAAAACAAGGTGGAGGGAGTTCGCAGCAGCATAACGGATCTTTCCCCCGGCTCTTATCATGGAACATGTAAGTTAATCGCCACTTCATTCCGATCTTCATCACATTTTGCTGTCAGCGTGTATAAAAACTACAGTGAGTTGTGACGAAAGTACCAAAGTTTGGCGGCAATTCTCAGAATGATTAAAATTACATTTAAATAATTACGTTGATTGTAATTCAATGTTCATCCACGTTCATACTGTCCATCCATCCATCCAATTCTACCGCTTATTCCCTTTTTGGGGTGGCGGGGGGCGCTGGCGCCTATCTCAGCTACAATCGGGCGGAAGGCGGGGTACACCCTGGACAAGTCGCTACCTCATCACAGGAGATAGACAGACAGCATTGCTTATTTAAAATAAGGGGAATGTATTGCACACAACAACAACAAAAATAAGTATTCATGTAAATGTTCCAGATTGGAGCCACTGGCTTCCGTCTGTGATGTCGACACGCGGCTGAGAAAGGGCGGGTCGATCCCAATATCGACATTTTCGATGCCAAGTTGAGTAGCAGAATGGGATCGATAATTGCGTCCCTACTAACTTTTCTTCCGTTTACAGCAGGGGTCTCAAACTCAATTTTCTCAAACTCAATTTACTCAAGGGCCACTAGATGTAGAGTCTGGGTGAGACTGGGCCGGAAGAAAAGATTTCTTAAAACATTTTTTTGCATACTCCTCAGCATGTCTAGTTGTAAAATGACGTTTCAAATTGTATCCCTTGTGCACTGCAACTTTTTCTGTGCATATAAAACACTTCGGGGTGCCCCTGTGCTCAACAAAGAAATATAGCATCTCCCACTTTTCCTGGAATTGTCTTTGCTCATCACTAACCTTTCTCCTCACTGGAGGCTTTGAAAAAGACATGTTTGGGGTTGTGGGATATATTTGTATTTAGCCGACGCACAGAAAAAAAATTTATTTCCGCAATGTGTGTCGTTCCGCTTTTCCTCCCTACAGCAAAATGGCAGTCGGCGGATAGTGGCAGGGAAAGTACCAGGATAGCAGGGGCAAAAAAGTGACGGCTCCCGGAGTGTTATCCGAGGTCATATAGAAATATATGTAGTGTTCATCGTGTGAGGCGATGCAAATTAAGGAATAAAGAAAACAAAAAACGGTTTGAATTAGTCCAGGTTATCGGAGTCTGTTTTTACTGACAGGTGTCGCGGTGTGATTGCAACCAGGCACGAAAGATAACCCTCATCTCCATGGCAACGTCTCTGTCGCTTTCATTCATTTGCCGCTTTTCCACTAACGCAGGGGTAGGCAACCCGGAACGTTGAAAGAGTAATTTTGGACCCAAATAACACAACGCTGTCAAGCACTATTCGTATAAAACTTGCGGGCCGCACTAACATTAAACTGTCATATTAAGGTGGGGGCTGCAAAATAACGTCTCGCGGTCCGCAATTGGCCCCCAGGCCACGTGTCGAAAACCCCTGGTTTACAGTACTTTAGTTTGACGAATGTCTGTGTTTTTTAATATTCATTTCATTTGTATCTATTTTCGTTATTCATGATTTTATATTCCCCGATGAAACGAATGAAGAAGATGTTTATTTAGGTTTTAATGCTTCAGTTGGAATGATAATTTGATATATTTTTAATCTCATCTCCAAACATGCTATTATTGTAATGGTCTTGACCAGACCTGGGCAAATTAAGGCCCGGGGGCCACTTGCGGCCCGTTAAGCTTTTCAATCTGGCCCGCCGGACATTCCAAAATATATTTTTTTAAGATCTTTAAGCTGGAAAGTTTAGCTGCCATTATGATGTGCAGTCATGTTTTATAATGACTGTAAGTCTTCAACTACACTAAGTCTTTCAATGGTTGGAATCTGCACTTATGGATGATATACTAGTTACTATGGTCATCTAGTTAGTTACTATGGTTATCTAATTAGTTACTATGGTCATCTAGTTAGTTACCATGGTCATCTGATTAGTTACTATGGTTATCTAATTAGTTACTATGGTTATCTAATTAGTTACTATGGTAATCTGGTTAGTTACTATGGTCATCTGATTAGTTACTATGGTAATGTAAGTCACAGGAGCTCAGGTGAGGCACCAAGCAGTGTGGGTGGGGAGTGTTTCCACAGAGCCTGAAATGTGGGTGTCAGGGACAGACGTGGAAGGACATTTTTACAACAAACTTCTACAGTTTAGAGCAGGGGTAGGGAACCTATGGCTCTAGAGCCAGATGTGGCTCTTTTGATGACTGCATCTGGCTCTCGGATAAATCTGAGCTGACATTGCGTAACCCGATAAGTAATGAATAATTCCACATGTAATCACAGTGTTAAAAAAAAAAGTTCAAAATATAAAACATTCTCATGCATTTTTAATCCATCCATCCGTTTTCTACCGCACCAGTTCAAGAAGTTGCGTTAATGGTAAGAAGTGATTTATTTATTATTGGTTAGTGTAGGGCTTGCCCTCCTGGGGGTCTTTCAGACCACCAAGCACCGACATGAGAGCCTGTTTCAGGGTTACAATATTATTTTATTTTTCAATAAGTCTCTCAGTTTCTTTCCAGCAATTGTCTTTTCTTCTTTCGTTCTCGCTCGCGCTCTGGCTCCAGCCCCAACCCCGTCTCTCCTCCTGGCTGCTGCTTATAAACAGAGTGACAGGCGATTGGATAACAAGGCCCAGGTGGGCCATCTACGCACCCGTCGCTGATTTCGAGGCCGATCCTGGCAACACCCCACTTCGCTGCAGGCCCGCAGGCCCGCAGGCCATGCCCCCTCCACAGTTAGCTTCAGAATAACAGTGTTATTACAAAGAATAAGAGACCTACTATACTCCAGAAATGTTGGTCTTACTTAAAATGCACGCATTTAGATGTGTTCAGTGTTGAAAAAAATATTATATGGCTCTTACAGAAATACATTTCAAAATATTTGGATTCTTGGCTCTCTCAGCCAAAAAGGTTCCCGACCCCTGGTTTGGAGAAATATCAGATATATCAGATTGTAGGTGTTTTTTGTTTATTTTTTTACCCTTAGCGTTCATTTTTGCTGTGTTTTTCGCATTTTTGTTGATTGATTGATTGAAATTTTTATTAGTAGATTGCTCAGTTCAGTACATATTTTGTACAATTGACCACTAAATGGTAACACCCCAATAAGTTTTTCAACCTGTAAATCAATTCATTCACGGTTGTAAAATATGTGGATGGAGAGGTGGCGTGACGTTTGAATGTTGTCAATATTCAGTGTTGTATCATTCATAGTAAATATTGTAAATCCCACATTCTTTATTTTCATGTACATTCTGGGTTTCTCATTCAGTTAAAAAAAATGTGAAATTCCATTCCGTTTTTAAAGGCGGTCTGTCATAACGTTTTTTAGCATTCAATAAGACATTATTGTGGGGTTTGTATTAGTGTTCCTAAAAATAATGCTGGCCCCCAGACACATTTTTTTCTGTAAATTTGGCCCCCGAGTCAAAATAATTGCCCAGGCCTGGTCTGGACCATATGTGCCAATCCCGTGGGTGCTTCAGGGCCCAAGCCCCTACGGACAATGCCGAGCACCCACGTGGGATTGATGGCAAATTTTCAATCTTTAAAATAACTTTTGAAAAATCAATCTTGTCGTAGTTAATTTTGTAACGAGTTCGGTCCGTTTTACAAAATAATAATGCCACAAATCGAATGGGATATTAACTTTGCTGAACGTCTTATTTATATATTTTTTTATACACACACGCCGAGCACCCACTGGCACCCACTGGACAACATTCAAATTTTTGGAGGTCGGCTTCTGTGGATGTGCAATAAATAGGAGTTAGTGATACTGCAAATGTTATCGATCCGAAAAAAATTACATACAGGTCCAATATTTTTTGGCCTTGATACTTTTCAATGTTCTTCAATGCTTTTGTATGTTTTTCCTTTAATCTGTTGATCATGATTGTAATCGTAATCATAATAAAACCCAAAATATTTTATTATCAACAACTGTGTTTCACCCGTCTGCAATGTCTGTCTGTCTCTTTGTGGTCAGTTGAGGTGGGGCATGTAATAAAGTAATCATCAATTTGGCCAATACAAATATAAAAAGTGAATAAAACCAAATGAGAAGCAAAACAGTATTTTTTTTTTTTTTTTACATCACAAACAAGATGCAGCTGCTTGCACTCGCAATCAGCTAACCATTGCTTGTTGAGTAGAGCAATACGTACTTTTATATCAGAGTACTCAGAAGTCTCCACTATGTTTGTTGTTAGTTGCTTTTAAAAAAAAAGATATTCTGCTCTGAATTACTCATTAAATATAGATTTAAGATAAGACTTTAGCAAGATAACATTTTCACTAAGTGGGCAACACCAAACTCTTTTCCTCCATCTTATTGTCTGGCAAATCAGGTTATAATGTTTTTATGAGCAAGGGCAAACACATCATGTTTTTCCAGACATATATATTTATTTTATTATAAAGACCTTTACTATTAAGAAGGCAACAATACAACAATATCAATAGAATAATATAATGGTTATATTTTATTTAATACACTTGTTTGCGCAAAATCAAGTCAATGGTAGATAGATGTATTGTCATTGTAAAAAGAACATTACGACAATATTGTAAACCCAGTTTGAATCAGTTCCTCTGGATATTGTGTGCATGTAAGAATAACGCATAACATACATTAGTAAAATGCTGTAAGTATATTAATAATCCAGTATCAACAACACTGATATTTGTGCTGGTTTGACAATAAAGTTACTTGTATCCTTGAATGTGTTAAAAAGATACAGAAGAGACGCTAATACGATCCAGTACTGATTCTACCATTTATATCGATGCCATCGATTTTTGGATGGATACGCCCACCCCTCGTGTGCATTGAGGAAGCCAGTTTACTAGAAAAGGGAAGTACACAAATACCATACAGTGGATTGTTAAACCAGATAATAGTTTTTGTAAACCTAACTTTTAAAGAAAGAAAACTTTCAAGCGTGAATCAGTCAAACTCACCGACAATAAAACTTCAGAGTCTGCCTCTTACCAAGCAGTTTTTTTCAAAACTAATGGCCCTTTTCTGAAAATAGTGTCATATCATATCCTCAACTTTTCACCACATCCTGCTGACCGCATATGTCACGTGCTACAATGCCACCATTGTATGACGCAGAGAACGTTAGCACCATCTCATCGTCTTGTGGATGACAAGAGGATTAGATCATGGCTTCACAATGTTTGTTGTGTCTTCCTGTGAAATTGTTTGACATCAGAAATCATGATTGAACACATTTTCATTTTTTCTGTGTGTTAGCCACCTACAGTAAAGGTTAGCAGGCCCACTCAGACTAACTTTGTTGTTTTTTTGTTCAACTTAGACAGTTTTCACACACACATTTACAAGCATTTTGGAGTACCGTACATAAGCAAAGTCAAGTAATGTATTTTTGTAGCACCGAGGGGTGTAATAGTCCACCATGGATTTGGTACATTCTGGGTAGAGCAAGTAAACAAATTGTGCAAGTACTAGAGATGCGCAGATAGGCAATTATATCATCCGCAGCCGCATCACCAAGGTCGTCATCCACCCGAACCAACATTTTATCAGAACCGCAACCGCCCGCCACCTGCCCGCTGAAATACATCAGAGGTCGGCCACCTTTACCTCTCACAGAGCTATTTAAACCCGCTTCACAGAGTAATGAAGACAATGGGAGCCGCTAACGTTCTCGCGAATATCCAATAGCATTCATCCTGATGACAAGAATTTGGGCGTGTTGTGGAGCCATTGCCTTTGACACTTTCATGTACAAACCGATTGTTAGTCCGGCAACATGTTGTATGCAGCTTCCGCAATCACACGAACAAGATTGAAAGGCATACTGGGTGATACAGAGTACACTGATGGTTGTGATATAAACAATTTTAACACTCTTACTAATATGCGCCACGCTGTGAAACCACACCAAACAAGATTGACAAACACATTTCGGGAGAACATCCTCGCAGTAACACAACATAAACGCAACACAACAAATACCCAGAATCCTTTGTATCCGTGATAAATCCTGAATATATTTTACACCCCGCACCCCCAACCCCGCCCACCTTACGGACGCACGGGGGGGGGTATAAAATAGTCAGGATGTGTAATGGATACAAAGGTTTATGTTGTGTTACTGGGAGGATGTTCTCCCGAAATGTGTTTGGTGTGGCTTCACAGCGTGGCGCATATTACTAAGAGTGTTAAAATTGTTTATATCACAACCATTAGTGTACTCTGTGTCACCCAGTATGCCTTGCATTCGTGTGCGTGTTGCCGCGGAAGCAACACACAACATGATGCTGGACTGACAAGTAGATTGTACATGTTGTAGAAGGCAACGAAGCCAATGGCTTCATAGCACGCCCTAATACTTATTATCTGGGTGACTGCCGGCAGTCATTCTAGAGAATGTTTGCGTCTCCTATTGTCTTCTTCGCTTTGTGACACGGGTCTTAAATGGCTCTTTGAATGATAAAGGATACTGATTCCAGAACCATGTATATCAAATATTTCCGGATGGTTCAACCGCCACCCGTCCGAATCTAATTAAAATCTATTTTTTCGTCATGTCACCCGCCCGACCCGCGGTTTATCCGCGGACTCCGCGGATTAGACCGCAAACCGCGCATCTCTAGCAAGTACCTTTGAAGATTTTTTTTTAGATGAAACTGAAACGACTACAAACTGCTGGAGTTATGCTGCAACAAATTACAAACCCTGTTTCTATATAAGTGGGGAAATTGGGTTGGATGTAAATATAAACGGAATACAATGATTTGCAAATCCTTTTCAACCCATATTCAATTGAATGCACTACAAAGACAAGATATTTGATGTTCAAACTGATAAACTTTTTTTTTTTTGCAAATAATAACCTCAGACTATTATGGCTGAAACACGTGCCAAAGTAATTGGGAAAGGGCATGTTCACCACTGTGTTACATCACATTTTCTTTTAACCACACTCAATAAACGTTTGGGAACTGAGGAAACTAATTGTTGAAGCTTTGAAAGTGAAATTCTTTACCATTCTTGCTTGATGTACAGCTTAAGTTGTTCAACAGTCCGGGGTCTTGTTGTCGTATTTTACACTTCATAATGCGCCACACAATTTTGATGGGAGACATGTCTGGACTGCAGGTGGGCCAGGAAAGTACTCGCACTCTTTTACTACGAAGCCACGCTGTTGTAACACGTGGCTTGGCATTTTTTTTGCTGAAATAAGCAGGGGCATCCATGATAACGTTGCTTGGATAACAGCATATGTTGCTCCAAAACCTGTATGGACCATACAGCATTAATGGTGCCTTCACAGATGTGTAAGTTACCCATGCCTTGGGCACTAATGCAACCCCATACCATCACAGATGCTGGCTTGTGAACTTTGCGCCTACAACAATCTGGATGGTTATTTTCCTCTTTGTTCCGGAGGACACCACGTCCCCAGTTTCCAAATATAATTTGAAATGTGGACTCGTCAGACCACAGAACACTTTTCCACTTTGCATCAGTCCACCTTAGATGAGCTCGGGCCCAGCAAAGCCGGCGGCGTTTCTTGATAAATGGCATTCGCTTTGCATAGTAGAGTTTTAACTTGCATTTACAGATGTAGCGACCAACTGTAGTTACTGACAGTGGTTTTCTGAAGTGTTCCTGAGCCCATGTGGTGATATCCTTTACACACTGATGTCGGTTTTTGATGCAGTACCGCCTGAGGGATCAAGGGTCCGTAATATCATTGCTTACGTGCAGTGATTTCTCCAGTTTCTCTGAACCTTTTGATGATTTTACGGACCGTAGATGGTAAAATCCCTAAATGTCTTGCAATAGCTCGTTGAGAAATGTTGTTCTAAAACTGTTCGACAATTTTCTTACAAAGTGGTGACCCTCGCCCCATCCTTCTTTGTGAATTACTTAGCATGGAAGCTGCTTTTATACCCAATCATGGCACCCACCTGTTCCCAATTAGCCTGCACACGTGTGGGATGTTCTAAATAGGTGTTTGATGAGCATTCCTCAACTTATTGCCACCTTTCCCAACTTCTTTGTCACATGTTGCTGGCATCAAATTCTAAAGTTAATGATTATTTGCAAAAAAAAAATGTTTATCAGTTTGAACATCAAATATGTTATCTTTGTTGCATATTCAACTGAATATGAGTTGAAAATTATTTGCAAATCATTGTATTCTGTTTGTATTTACATCTAACAGTATTTCCCAACTCATATGGAAACGGGGTTTGTACATTCTAAAAATGAAAACAACAACTCTCCATCCATCCATCCATTTCTTACCGCTTATTCCCTTTGGGGTCGCGGGAGACGCTGGTGCCTATCTCAGCTACAATCGGGCGGAAGGCGGGATACACCCCGGACAAGTCGCCACCTCATCACAGGGCCAACACAGATAGACAGACAACATTCACACTCACATTCACACACTAGGGCCAATTATGTATTGCCAATCAACCTATCCCCAGGTGCATGTCTTTGGAAGTGGGAGGAAGCCGGAGTACCCGGAGGGAACCCACGCATTCACGGGGAGGACGAGCAAACTCCACACAGATTGAACCCTGACTACTCAGGACCTTCGTATTGTGAGGCAGACGCACTAATCCCTCTTCCACCGTGAAGCCCAACAACAACTATACAAATTTAAAAAATTAATCCAAACTTTATTTAGGGAGAGCTGCAGGATGTAGGCCTTCTCTGATAAAATGTGTACAGTAAATATACTAAAAGCAATCACATTTAAATAACTATATGCTAAACCCAATCATCCATTTTCTACCGCTTGTCCCTCTAAATATCTTAGCTTTGCTGAAAAAGTAAATTTGTGTAATATGTTATACTACAGGGCTTCACGGTGGCAGAGGGGTTAGTGCGTCTGCCTCACAATACGAAGGTCCTGCAGTCCTGGGTTCAAATCCAGGCTCGGGATCTTTCTGTGTGGAGTTTGCATGTTCTCCCCGTGAATGCGTGGGTTCCCTCCGGGTACTCTGGCTTCCTCCCACTTCCAAAGACATGCACCTGGGGATAGGTTGATTGGCAACACTAAATTGGCCCTAGTGTGTGAATGTGAGTGTGAATGTTGTCTGTCTATCTGTGTTGGCCCTGCGATGAGGTGGCGACTTGTCCAGGGTGTACCCTGCCTTCCGCTCGATTGTAGCTGAGATAGGCGCCAGCGCCCCCCGCGACCCCAAAAGGGAATAAGCGGTAGAAAATGGATGGATGTTATACTACATCTCAATAATAATTATTTTGTGTACACTGTACAAAAATAGAGTGAAGCATGAATTTATACCTGACCTTCCAAACAACCTTTCCCACCCCAAGTAACTAAAAGTCAACACATCAAGTCAAAACACAAGTGCCACACAGTGCAACCTGCTCACTGAACTATGTAGACCAGGGGTCTCAAACTCAATGTACCTGGGGGCCACTGGACGCAGAGTCTGGGTGAGGCTGGGCCGCAAGAAAAGAGTTCTTTAAAAAAAAATTGTGCGTAATCCTCAGCATGTCTAGTTGTAAAATTACATTTCAAATTGTATCCCTTGTTTACCGCAACTTTCTATGTGCAAATAGGACACGTCGGGGTGCCCCTGTACTCAACAAAGAAATATTGCATCTCCCACTTTTCCTGGAATTGTCTTTGCTCATCACTAACCTTTCTCTTCACTGCAGGCTTTGAAAAAGACATGTTTGGGGTTGTGGAATATATTTGTATTCAGCCGACGCACAGAGAATAATGTTATTTCCGCAATGTGTGTCGTTCCGCTTTTCCTCACTACAGCAACATGGCGGTCGGCGGATAATAGCCGGGAAAGTACCGGGATAGCGAGCGCAAAAAAGTGACTGCTCCCGGAGTGTTATCCGGCGTCATATAGAAATATATGTAGTGTTCATTGTGTGAGGCAATGCAAATTAAACAATAAAAAACCCCAAATATAACGGTTTGATCTGGTCCAGGTTATTGGGGGCCGTTATTACTGACGGACAGGTGTCGCGGTGTGACTACAGCCAGGAACGTAAGAAAACCCTTGTCTCCATGGCAACGTCTCTGTCGCTTTTACTCATTTGCCGCTTTTCCACTAACGCAGGGGTAGGCAACCCAGAATGTTGAAAGAGCCATTTTGGACCCAAATAACACAACACTTTCAAGCACCATTCGTATAAAACTTGCGGGCCGCACTAACATTAAACTTTCATATTAACGTGGGGGCCGCAAGATAACGTCTCGGCCCGTGGGCCGCGTGTCTGAGGCCCCTGATGTAGACATTATAAAAAGAAAACACCGTTACAATCAAATATTACATCAAAGTTGGTATGGTATGATATTCTATTACAAAGCATAATAGGTCATGTGCAAAACACTCCACACTTTTTCATGTTTGGTGCATTTTAGCTTTCTGATGTTTATGTTTGCTTGTAAAAGGTTAAGGAGGTAGTCAGGGAAGTAAACAATGTATGAGTCCAACTTTCATATACTCTTAATATTGAATGTTTTTCATACTAGCTCTATGTATTGGTCAATTTTAGTCTGTCTTGTATCTGTGCTGCTGTATGAATGTTATTGTGCAAATGATCTCAGTACTTTATGGGATAGACTTTATTAATCCCACAATGGGGAAATTATGTTTTTGTCGTGTAAATTCAAAGATTCCACAAAAAGAAAAACTAAAAAACATGTAAAAACAAGAGAGAAACATTAAAGAACACAAAGGACATTCAAACATTAAAACAGCACAGAGCTGATGCAACCAACTGGGCACGTTAACACTTATAAAAATGAGCAATACATAATATATATTGCGCACATACAATTGAACTATGCATGGACATAAAACAAAATAAAAGCACCATCTTTACACCCACCTACACTTTGGTGACCTCTGCGGCGCTCCACGCCACCGACTGCCGGGGTGGGAGTAGCACGGCCAAGGACAGGAACACAACGAACTAACCAAGAGAGCCGACTCCATCTTAGGCTGACCACAAGCTCCGTCCAGGGAGACCCAAGCCGATATGTCCTCCTCCAGCCAGATCTCTGTGAAGCTCGTCCATCCCGATGCTTTAATACCAGCTTCGCAGCCCCGTCCGTCTTCTTCTCCGACTCTCCATGCTGACTCTCTACGGACTCAGCAGCTGTTCTCCAGTGCAAACGTTGCCATGGCCAAAAGGCTCTTTTGAGGCAGATCCAAAAGTCCACCAAAAAGCATCAACAAGCAGGGGAGAAGCTACAGAAGAGGAGTTGCAGAGTGGGCCGGCTAGCAAGGCTAGCGCGAAAACCACACAAGCCACCGATTCCGATCGCAAAAAGCTGCTGCCTGACCAGGGCTCAGAAAATCTGCAGAGACTCCTCCCACCCCCACCAAGGACTGTTTTCACTGCTGGACTCTAGAAAGAGGTTCCGCAGCCTCCGTAGCAGAACCTTCAGGTTCTGTAACAGCTTCTTCCCTCAGGCCGTAAGACTCTTGAACGCATCATAATAATCCTATCAGTTACCCCCAAAACATTGATTAACTCACTGGAATACAAAGACAATATAACATACATGCATAAACTTGTTTGCAAATGCAAAAGTGCAATATATTTATCTGTAATCTATTTAATTATATCTGCACCTTATTGCTTTTTTATCCTGCACCACCATGAGCTAATGCAACACAATGTTCTTATCTGTACTGTAAAGTTCAGATTTGAATGACAGTAAAAAGGAAGTCTAAGTCTAAGTCTATCAACACCAGATCCGGGGTCCACAAAACAGACAAACTGAAACTATGGTTGGCAAGAAACAACAGGCTTCCAGACAGCTGTGCGATTATCATCACAGAATGGTGGCGACACCCTAACATAGCTGTTCAGCTAATAGGCCACAGCCCACACTGCTTTAATAGCTACAGGGTGCCCAATGTAGACATTCCGTCACACTTTTCTAGCGGATATACTTAGGCTGACCATATTCTAAAATCCCAAAAAGAGGACACACATATGCGAGCCAAGGCCGGGACTAGGTGAAAATTTGCCAATGATACTTCAACTTGCTTTATAAGTAATATATTTATTTAAATAAAGCATTTTTTTCCCTCTGTTGACAGCAGTGTTGGCGCTAAGAATTTTCAAAATGGGGTCCCACGGACCCTATCAAGTCATAAAAATGGGGTCCCACTGTAAATTTTTGGGGTTCCACTTTTTTGTAAGGATTTTGAAAACAAATGATAAACGTATGCATTGTCCTGTTATATCTCACATTATATACTGTGTTTTGGAAAAAGGTTGTCATAAACATTACTTCATTCATTAAAATAAAGAGTTTAAAAAGAAGACAAATTTGTATACTTATGTAGATGTATTCAGTTATAAACATTCATTCACTTTCTTCTTTCCTTCATGGATGTAAACTTTACCGCTGCTGTTTTTTTCTCTGTTTTTATTTATAAGTTGTAGGTGTATTTATTACAGTACAAAAGTGTAAAAAGTGTTTTGCTTCGGTCAAGAAATTATGATAATGGAGTGGCAGGGCATACATAATGTAAATTTTTTTTTAACGGTTAAATCTCTGGAGTCTACATCAAATTCACATCTATTCTTCATTTCAAAATATTTAATTTTTTTTGTGCTGTTTTTTTGTTTGTTTGTTTTATGTTTTTTTTATGGCAAACACAGAAAATATACAAAATCTTACACCAAAAATATTTTTCAAAGCAGAATATTTGATGTGACGTAATTGGGTTTGAGGTAGGGGGTGGGGGTTGGGTGAAGCGGGTGGGGGGTTGGTGGGGTTAATAGTATAGCATCCTGGAAGAGTTAGTGTTGCAAGGGATTCTGGGTATTTGTTCTGTTGTGTTTATGTTGTGTTGCGGTGCAGATGTTCTCCCGAAATGTGTTTGTCATTAATTTTTGGTGTGGGTTCACAGTGTGGCGCATATTTTTAATCCTTTTCAACCCATATTCAATTGAATGCACTACAAAGACAAGATATTTGATGTTCAAACTCATAAACTTTTTTTTTTTTTGCAAATAATAATTAACTTAGAATTTCATGGCTGCAACACGTGCCAGAGTAGCTGGGAAAGGGCATGTTCACCACTGTGTTACATCACCTTTTCTTTTAACAACACTCAATAAACGTTTGGGAACTGAGGAAACTAATTGTTGAAGCTTTGAAAGTGGAATTCTTTCCCATTCTTGTTTTATGTAGAGCTTCAGTCGTTCAACAGTCCGGGGTCTCCGCTGTTGTATTTTACTCTTCATGATGCGCCACACGGGTTTCACGGTGGCAGAAGGGTTAGTGCGTCTGCCTCACAATACGAAGGTCCTGAGAAGTCAGGGTTCAATCCTGGGCTCGGGATCTTTCTGTGTGGAGTTTGCCTGTTCTCCCCGTGAATGCGTGGGTTCCCTCCGGGTACTCCGGCTTCCTCCCACTTCCAAAGACATGCACCTGGGGAAAGGTTGATTGGCAACACTAAATTGGCCCTAGTGTGTGAATGTGAGTGTGAATGTTGTCTGTCTATCTGTGTTGGCCCTGCGATGAGGTGGCGATTTGTCCAGGGTGTACCCCGCCTTCTGCCCAATTGTAGCTGAGATAGGCACCAGCGCCCCCCGCGACCCCAAAGGGAATAAGCGGTAGAAATGGATGGATGGATAGATAATGCGCCACACATTTTTGATGGGAGGCAGGTCCGGACTGCAGGCGGGCCAGGAAAGTACCTGCACTTTTTTACGAAGCCATGTTGTTGTAATATGAGCTGAATGTGGCTTGGCATTGTCTTGCTGAAATAAGCAGGGGTGTCCATGAAAAAGACGGCGCTTCGATGGCAGCATAAGTTGTTCCAAAACCTGTATGCACCTTTCAGCATTAATGGTGCCTTCACAGATGTGTGAGTTACCCATACCTTGGGCACTAATGCACCCCCATACCATCACAGATGCTGGCTTTTGAACTTTGCGTCGATAACAGTCTGGATGGTTCGCTTCTCCTTTGGTCCGGATGACACGATGTCAAATATTTCCAAAATTATTTGAAATGTGGACTTGTCAGACCACAGAACACTTTCCCACTTTGCATCAGTCCATCTTACATGATCTCGGGCCCAGAGAAGCTGGTGGCGTTTCTGGATGTTGTTGATAGATGCCTTTTGCTTTGCATAGTAGAGCTTTAACTTGCACTTACAGATGTAGCGACGGACTGTATTTAGTGACAGTGGTTTTCTGACATGTTCATGAGCCCATGTGGTGATATCCTTTAGAGATCGATGTCGGTTTGTGATACAGTGCTGTCCGAGGGATAGAAAGTCACGGTCATTCAATGTTGGACCGTAGATGTTGAAATCCCTACATTTCTTGCAATTGCACTTGGAGAAACGTTGTTCTTAAATTGTTTGACTATTTGCTCACGCAGTTGTGGACAAAAGGGTGTACCTGGCCCCATCCTTTTTTGTGAAAGACTGAGCATTTTTTGGGAAGCTGTTTTTATACCCAATCATGGCCCCCACCTGTTCCCAATTAGCCTGCACACCTGTGGGATGTTCCAAATAAGTGTTTGATGAGCATTCCTCAACTTTATCAGTTTTTATTGCCACCTTTCCCAACTTCTTTGTCACATGTTGCTGGCATGAAATTCTAAAGTTAATGATTATTTGCAAACAAAAAAGTTTATCAGTTTAACATCAAATATGTTGTCTTTGTAGCATATTCAACTGAATATGAGTTGAAAATAATTTGCAAATCATTGTATTCCGTTTATATTTACATCTAACAGTATTTCCAAACTCATATGGAAACGAAGTTTGTAAATATAAATGTTAACACGAAATCTAAATCTGAGCGCAAACTCTCTCGCTAAGTGTTAAGATTAATATTCATTGAATGCCAATCTTCCAACAATACGAGGACTATCATCTGCAAAGCCAGCACCCAATACTTTGCCTTTCAGTGCACAAAACACTTATATCTTTTCTACTCCTTAAGAAGTAAACATGACGGATGATTAATGACAAATAATGCCAATAAACTTGCATTTTGTTGAAAATGTTAGCTCCAAATGTGTGAGTGTGCATGGTCTGTAGCATAAGGACATGGTTGAAAACAAGACACTTAACCTGCTGATCGCTTTACCTCGTGTCAGACAATGCTTTAGATCTGTTTTTAAGAATATTTCTTAACTGTGAGCTAAATGGTAAAAAAACAAGATCACAGTGCATGTGAAGTCATCATTTGGTCAGCGGTTTGGATCCGGTGTTCTGCGGATGTCTGCTGCCCAATGTTACTAAACATGCAAACAACGCAAATATTTGCCTGGAACAAAACGCAGCTGTCTCTTGGGGGGTAATTTTTAATTTTTTTCATTTATTCTGTCTTCTGACCAGCAAACATATAGACGATTACAGCGTGACAAAGTTCACATTGTATGAAAACGGACAGTGAGCATGTGGATAATTACAGTATGAGAAAGCTACTGGTAGTTTTTTTTTTTTTTGAAGGAGGCGGCATAATTCGACTGAACTTTGGAGCATATGTTACTTTTCAGTCTTCATTCCTGCTCTTCGCAGCACAACACATTATTGCTTGATTGATTGATTGAAACTTTTAGTAGTAGTTTTTACCACAAAGACATATTCTTAAAAACAGATGTAAAGCATTGTCAAACACGGAAGTAAAGCTATCATCAGTTTGAGCTTCTTGTTTTCAGATATGTCTTTATGCAAGACACCATGCACACTCACACTTTTGGAGTTAACATTTCTAACAATATGAAACTTTATTGGCATTGTTTGTCATCAATCATCTTTCATCTTTCCTTCTTCCACAGTTAGAAAGATGTAGGCGTGCCGTGCACTGAGAGGCAGAGATGTGGGCGAGAGGTCTCCGATTGGTGGACAATTGACATTCTATCAATATTCATCTTTACACTTTGGCGATTTAGCCCTCACATTTAGATTTAGCTTTTCCAGGGTGTACCCCGCCTTCCACCCGAATACAGCTGAGATAGGCTCCAGCACCCCCGCGACCCCAAACGGGACAAGGGGTAGAAAAATGGATGGATGGATTTGGATTTAGATTTAAAATTTATGTCTCGATTTACCATTTAGCGCTCACAATTGGATTTAATGTTTACATTAAAGATTTAAATGTAACATTTAGGTTTTGATTTAACATTTAGATTTAAATTCAAGATTTAGATCTAGGTTTACATTAAAGATTTAGATTTAGATTCAACAATAAGGTTTAGATTAAACATTTCAATTTAAATTTAAGATTTAGATATAAATATATACATATATATTCACACACATATATATATACATACACACATACATATTTATATATATATGTATGTATATATATATATATATATATATATATATATATATATATATATATATATATATATATATATATTAGGGCTGCGAATCTTTGGGTGTCCCACGATTTGATTCAATATATATATATATAATATATACAATAAAGTTGTATAAACCCTGTTTCCATATGAGTTGGGAAATTGTGTTAGATGTAAATATAAATGGAATACAATGATTTGCAAATCCTTTTCAAGCCATATTCAGTTGAATATGCTACAAAGACAACATATTTGATGTTAAAACTGATAAACTTTTTTTTTGGGAAAGAATTATTAACTTTAGAATTTGATGCCAGCAACACCTGACAGAGAAGTTGGGAAAGGTGGCAATAAATACTGATAAAGTTGAGGAATGCTCATCAAACACTTATTTGGAACATCCCACACGTGTGCAGGCTAATTGGGAACAGGTGGGTGCCATGATTGGGTATAAAAACAGCTTCCCAAGAAAGGCTCAGTATTTCACAACAAATACACGTACCGTTACACTGCTAATAATATATATATATACATATATATATATATATATATATATATATATATTACACTGCTAATAATATATATATATATATATATATATATATATATATATATATATATATATATGAAGTAGAAGTCTTCACAGGCTGCTCTGCTTTCTGTCCCTGTCTCTGCCTCATTGTCCCGCCCACACAACCATCTGATTGGTTACATACAAAGCCAATCAGCAGCGCGTATTCAGAGCGATGTAACAGCCAATCAGCAGTGCGTATTCAGACTTCAGAACGATGTAGTCAATGCTTTAGCATCGAGCAGATATTCGTCTAGCAGGGGAGGAGCGGACTCTACCCAAATTATACTAAACACTTCCAAGTCACAACTATTACAACCATCACTATGAGCCCGTTGACCTTCTAGAAACTTAACCTGCAGCTCAGCTAGCTCACAGTATAGGCTTGAAATGAAGGCTAATTAGCTTTTAGCGTAACGTTAGCTCATTTTTCTGTGTGTGTATGTGAGTGTGTGTGCGTGCGTGCGTGTGCATGTTTTAGGGGCAGCAAAGCCCTGTCCGTCTGTTATTTCATTGAACTCCATTATGTTTAGGGATGAATAGTTTCTCCTATTGCAATTGTACTATTTTTCAGCTACATGAATCATTAGTATTGTAGCAGCCTAGTTTTGAATAGCAGGGTCCCTGTTATCGCATGTTGATAAAAATTCAACATTTGAATAATAAAAGTCAACTACAGGCTTCCCAAATGCTGGAATAAATTAAGCGTGATGAGTTGACATTAAACAGTTTCAATGGAAACTGTTTAATGTTGCACTTTTTTTATGTAGAAGAAAGGTTTTGTCATTTTATTTAATCAAAGCAACAACTTGAGGCAGTTGAATGTGGATTAACGTGGGCAGAATTATTATAGTGTTCCCAATGTTAAAAGGATAAAGCCATTGTTTACAAATTTGGTACATAAATAACCAAAAAATTTATATTTTGTTGATTTCTTACTGTACCGAAAATGAACCGAACCGTGACCTCTAAACTGAGGTACGTACCGAACCGAAATTTTTGTGTACCGTTACACCCCTAATATATGTACATACACAGTGGGGCGAAAAAGTATTTAGTCAGCCACCAATTGTGCAAGTTCTCCCACTTAAAATGATGAGAGAGGTCTGTAATTTTCATCACCAAAATGTTCTATTTTGGTTTCATTTGACCACAGGACATTCTCCCAATCCTCTGCTGTATCATCCATGTATCCATTTTGGTATGAACTCAACTCGTTGTGTTTGGAGGAAGAAAAATACTGAGTTGCATCCCAAGAACACCACACCTACTGTGAAGCATGGGGGTGGAAACATCATGCTTTGGGGCTGTTTTTCTGCTAAGGGGACAGGATGACTGATCCGTGTTAAGGAAAGAATGAATGGGGCCATGTATCGTGAGATTTTGAGCCAAAACCTCCTTCCATCAGTGAGAGCTTTGAATGATTGACCAAATACTTATTTTCCACCATAATTTACAAATAATTTTTTCTAAATTCCTACAATGTGAATTCCCGGATTTTTTTTTCACATTCTGTCTCTCACAGTTGAAGTGTACCTATGATGAAAATTACAGACCTCTGTCATCCTTTTAAGTGGGAAAACTTGCACAATCGGTGGCTGACTAAATACTTTTTTGCCCCACTGTATGTATATATGTACAAACCCCAAAACCAATTAACTTGGCACATTGTGTACTTCGGGAAAAAAAACAGAATACAATGAATTGCAAATCCACTTTGGCCACGTCTTAACAGTCCCGGTCATAGGTTTACTGTAAATGATAGGCAAAATTCCCTTTCAAGATAGGGTGAAAGGGGCTCAGGGTAGAACTGCTGCTCCGTTACATTGAGAAGAAACAGTTGAAGTGATTCAGGCATCTAGTTCAGATCCTCCCAGAGGCCTTCACAGTGAGGTGTTCTGGGCATATAACCATGAGAAGAACCTGGGGTGTACCTAGAACATGCTGTAATGATAGGATGAATTGGATCAATTACCAAGTTGGCAACATGATTTCTGGTTTCATCATTTGAAAAGTACAAATGATGAAACCAGAAATCATGTTGCCAACTTGGTAATTGAATGTTAATATAACAGCAAATGAATGAGTGAAATATGAACTTTGCACTATGTTTGAAAACGATATAGACCCTGAAAAAAATTTCTTCAATGGCATAGCAATGAATTGCAAATATTATACAGAAGAACAATATAATGACAGTATAAAATTAAGTAACCAATTAAAAATTATACATATTAATAGTAGAAGTCTGTCTGCAAACTTTCACCATATAAAGGAATTTTTAAGTAAATTTGTAAAACCTTTTAGCATTATAGCAATATCAGAAACTTGGATAACTCAAGAAAAAAGTGTAGATTTTGGTCTGAATGGATATGAATTTGTGCATTTGGATAGAATAGATAAAAAGGGAGGAGGAGTAGCACTCTATATTGATAAAAATCTAAACTTTATTAAAGTTGAAAATATGACATCTATCATTGAACAAGTAATGGAATGTAGAACGGTAAAGATTATAAGAGAAGGAAGAAAAAATATCCTAGTTAGTTGTATATATAGAACTCCGGGATCCAAAATAGAAACCTTCACCAAAGCTATGGAAGGATTATTTTATAAATTGAATAAAAAAGAAATATTTATTAGTGGAGACTTTAACATTGACTTAATACATACAAGTAGCAATAGAGAAACAGCTGAATTTATAGACACAATGCACAGTATGAGTTTGATATATTTGATAAATAAACCAACAAGAATCACATCACATAGTGCCACCCTAATTGACAATATATTTACCAATATAATGGATGACAACCTAATATGTGGAATCTTGATAAATGATATAAGTGATCATCTCCCAGTCTTTGTGGTCTACAACTGTGCCAGTAAAATTAAAATCAAGAATGAATGTGAAACTGTCTATAAAAGAATCATAACAGAGAAAACGCTCAACAAATTCAAGAATGAACTACAAAAGCAAAATTGGAATACTATTTATGATAAAAAAAAAAGTTAATACAGCTTATGAACAATTCTTAAACTCATTTAAAATACTATATGATGGAAATTGTCCAGTAGTAAATTATGAAAGGAAGTCAAACTACGGCGAGTTTAAACCGTGGATGACTAAAGGACTCCAAAATGCCTGTAAAAAAAAGAATATTTTATATAAGGAATTTATAAAAAATAGAACTTTAGTAAATGAAAATAAATATAAAAATGAACTAATCAATATAATCAGAATGTGTAAAAAAGATTATTATATAACTAAACTGGAATATAACAAGAATAATATAAGAGGTGTATGGAAAATATTAAATGGTATTATTAGAAATAAAAATGATGATAATCAATACCCACCATACTTTATGGAAAATAACAACATGATTAAGGATAATGAGGTGATAGTAAATACATTTAATGATTATTTTATAAATATTGGACCAAAACTAGCAGAAGAGATAAAGGTAGAAGGGACAAAAATAGATGCAGCAGATTATATCAACCCAAACCCTAAAACAATGTTTTTAAAACCAGTAGTAGAAAGAGAAATCGGGGAAATAGTCAAAAGTTTTAAGAACAAAACAAGCAAAGATGTGGATGATATAGACATGCAAACTTTAAAGTATGTGATAGATGGAATTAGTGCCCCATTAGCGTATCTATTTAACCTTTCATTTGAAATGGGAGTATTTCCTCAACTAATGAAAATTGCAAAAGTTGTTCCTATTCACAAAGCGGAAGACGGACACTTAATCACAAACTACAGACCAATCTCAATATTACCACATTTCTCCAAAATATTAGAAAAAATATTTATAAATAGATTCGATGGCTTTGTAGAAAAAAATGAATTATTAACAGATAGGCAGTATGGTTTCAGGAATAGTCGATCAACAGCACAAGCATTAACAGATTTAATTGAAGAAATAACTGATAGTATTGATAAAAATAAATATACAATAGGAGTATTCTTAGATCTTAAGAAGGCTTTTGATACAGTAGACCATAGTATTCTTATTAGAAAAATGGAAAAATATGGTTTTAGGGGTATTGTTCTGGAATGGATAAAAAGTTATTTATCTGATAGAAAGCAGTTTGTACAGATATCACAAAAAAAATCATGTTGGTTAAATATTAAATGTGGCGTACCACAGGGGTCAGTCTTAGGGCCCAAGATGTTCATCATGTATGTAAATGATATTTGTAAAGTAACTGAAAACCTTAAATATGTGTTATTTGCGGATGACACCAATGTACTCTGTTCTGATGTGGACTTGCAGCAGCTCCTGAGGACCGTCACCATGGAGATGTGTAAACTAAAAAAATGGTTTGATGCTAATAAATTATCATTAAACCTAAATAAAACTAACTTTATGTTATTTGGAAATAAGAGAAATTATATAAATGTAAAATTATATATAGACAATGTTAGTATAGAAAGAGTAAACAAAATCAAATTTTTGGGTGTGATCTTGGACCACAGGATCTGCTGGAAGTCACACATTACATACATCAAAGGGAAGTTGGCGAGAAGTATTGCTGTCCTGGGTAAAACAAGGCACATTCTTAATCAAAAAACATTACACACTCTTTATTGTACACTTGTTTTACCATATTTGAGTTACTGTCTAGAAGTTTGGGGAAATACATATAGGACGAACATCCAACCACTATTCATAATGCAAAAAAGGGCCATCAGACTGATACATAACACAGGACCCCGAGAACACACTAATGGATTATTTATAAAAACATTTGATTTAAAACTACCAGATCTCATCCAACTCAAGACTGCCCAAATGATTTATAAAGCAAGTAAAGATTTACTTCCAACAGGGTTACAGAGAAGATTTTTACAAAGAGAAGGGAATTATAATTTAAGAGGAGAACTACTTTTTAAGATCCAATATTGCAGAACAACGCCGAAACGAATGAGTATAACAATAGCAGGGGTTAAAATATGGAACTGTTTAAAGGATGAAATAAAACACAGCACCAACATAAACCAGTTTAAAAAGCTTTTTAAATCATTTATCATTAGTAAATATAAGAAAGAAGAGCAAACATTGTTTCAGAAAGACAATAATATATAATATGTATATAAATACAATTTATGATTTCATAATTATACATATAGGTTATATTAAAATTTATATATTACCACTTTATATGGAATTTAAATGAATTGTGTATATATAATATATATATATATATATATATATAAGTGTACAAAGTATATGTTTGATTTAAATGTTAAACTGTGTATATGAGACGTGTGCTACATATATGTTGCTTATATATTGTTTAAAAAAAAAAGTGATATAAGTGAAGCATGTTTTAGATTTTATATATTTTGAACCTTCTTCTTGTTGTGATGGGGTAGGTTTATATAAGCGTTGCTTCAACCTACACCCTTTCGGCTCAATCATTGCTCAAATGAGTGTTTTTTTTTTTTCTTTTCTTGTTGTTGTTCTTTGTTTTATGTGAAGATTGCCGAAATAAAATACATTGATTGATAAAATACATTGATTGATGATGTCTCGCAGCTGGCTTGTAACGCCTCTGTGTTCCGCTAATTAAATTGGAAGAGGTGGCCACTGGCAACCGGAATAAGTGCCCACTTTTAAAATTGAGCTATCCAGAGAAAGATTCACATACATTTTCCTTTGTGCACAGGTATGTATTCTGAATGTAATATTTGTACTTCTCCTAATTAAAGGGCACCGGGGAGGAACCAGTCCACCCCAAATTCCTTGGTAAGGCTGGTTGGGTTAAAAAGGCCCCTTGCAGACTGCTAGCCAAGTATAAAGAGCGCTACATCGAAGTAGAGAGGACTAATGTTGCAGTGTATGAAAATGAGGTAAGTTAGTCATTTAACACTATCCATTCCTACGTTTTGTTTTTGTTTCATGTGTCGGTTCATAAAGAGTTTGCTACACCCAAGAAGACACTGCAGGCTGATCAGTATTTGTGCAGGTTACAATCTTTTGTGATGTTCCTCAATATGGAATGGACCTTTTGCCAAGTGACATCGCAATCAACACAGACGGACCAATCACAGAGCAGACATGAACATCCAACACCCAAAGGTCCAATGCTCTGCTGCCTGTAAATTTAATTTAATTCAGATGTTTTTCATATTAAAAAAATACTGAAAATACCCCGTCAAGTCAGACAATTAGTTTATGCATGTAAGTAAGACAAGTCAAACAAAATGTCACTTACGCCCCGTTTGCCTGCACACAAAATCTGATTTTTTAGCCCAGTGACACAGATCGAATCTTTCGGCATCAGATTCAGGCCACATTATCCTGAATCCGAATTGGAATCTGATCTTTTCAAATGTGACTTCAGTCTAAACGCAATGCGACCTGCATTGGGTTTTTTTTCAGCTTTGGGAAAGTTATGTCTTTCGGGTGTGCCGGAAAGATGCAGTCGCCAGCGGAAATGGATATTTCATCACAACATCCAGTTTTGATTTCTATTTAAGACGACCCGATTTTCGGTGCATCACTAGTTAATAGAGTGCAAATAATAGCCTATATGTAATACATGAAAATGTATTTGAATTCAGAAGAAATAACAATTGTTGAAAGACTGGAATTGACACTGTGGCGCATTTGCTTACTTGTCAGTTGATAAATAAAGCTCTCGTAGATCCACGCTGATGTCCGTGTCTCCCTTACTTAACAGCCAAAAAAAGATTAGAACCCTCCAAAATATATTACACTACAAATATATATCCATTCCTACTTGATATTACTTTCATTTACTTTCACGTAAAAAACACCCATCTTAAAGGCCTACTGAAACCCACTACTACCCACCACGCAGTCTGATAGTTTATATATCAATGATGAAATATTAACATTGCAACACATGCCAATACGGCCTTTTTAGTTTACTAAATTACAATTTTAAATTTCCCGGGAGTTTCGTCTTCGAAACGTCGTGTAATGATGACGTGTACGCAAGACGCACAGGTTTTTAGGAAGTATGAGCGCTGCACACACACAGCTAAAGGTCGTCTGCTTAAACAGCATAATTATACAGTATTTTGGAGATCTGGGTTGCTGAATCTTTTGCAATTTGTTCAATTAATATTGGAGAAGTCACAGTAGAAAGATGGAGTTGGGAAGCTTTAGCCTTTAGCCACACAAACACACGGTGATTCCTTGTTTAAAATCCCTGGAGGTGAAACTTTCTTATGGATCAGAACGCGGTCAAGCCAACATGAATCCCTACCAAATGTCAACCTGCAGGTTTCGGTGAGAAAATTGTGGTTAAAAAGTCAGTTCTTACCGGAGAAAAGATAAGCTTGTGCCGTCCATTGCTGCCATGGACTCCCCTGAGACACTGCGCGTCAACACCCGTGGAGACACCCTTCCAACTATCAGGTACTATTTAACGCACTAAAACACTAGCAACACAATAGAAAGATAAGGGATTTCCCAGAATTAACCTAGTAAATGTTTCTAAAAACATCGGAATCCGTCCCAATGCAATCGCGTTTATTTTTATTTTTTTCAAACTTTATTTTTTCTAGTCCGTCGCTATCAATATCCTCAAACACGAATCTTTCATCCTCGCTCAAAATAATGGGGAAATTGTCGTTTTCTCGGTCCCCATAGCACTTTTTGTCTGAGGCTCCCATTATAAACAATGTGAATATGTGAGGAGCCATCACACGGGTGACGTCATCGTCTGCGACTTCCGGTAGAGACAAGGCTTTTGTCTTAGCACCGAAAGTTGCGAACTTTATCGTGGATGTTCCCTACTAAATCCTTTCAGCAAAAATATGGCAATATCGCAAAATGATCAAGTATGACACATAGAATGGACCTGCTATCCCCGTTTAAATAAGTAAATCTCATTTCAGTAGGCCTTTAAGGTGTTGCGACTTTTATTTTATTTTGTAGTAGTTGCCACTTCCTCCCGGTCAACTCCCTTTGTTTTCAGTTTATGGAAGTGCGAGTGCAAGTTACGTGGAGGCCACATTTTGAGGCCACATAGGGGCCTGTGCACGTTGACACTGGAGTCTGATAAAAATCACATTTGACTTGCAGTGTAAACAGTTAGCTGGAAAAACTCAGATTGAAAAAAAAAAGAATTTGTGCCAATAGTGGCTGTCAGGTCGTAGACTCTGGGCAGTGGTAGTAACTCCCTGGCCGGTTAGGCTCACTGGAGGAAAGGAGAGCAAGAGGATGATTTACACCAGGGGTGTCAAACTCATTTTAGATCGGGGGCCACATGGAGAAAAATCTACTCCCAAGTGGGCCGGACTGGTAAAATCACGGCACGATAACTTAAAAATAAAGACAACTTCGGATTGTTTTCTTTGTTTGAAAATACAACACCCACATTCTGAAAAAAACTTTTTTTTATATTTATATGTTGTGGTTAATAGAATTATATCTTTATTTTTTGTTATCTATACTTTCTGAATAAATTATGTGATAATGTTCATCAGTCAACTCGTTGGTGTTAATGTTCCATCCATCAAGATAAAAAATATATACATATATTTTAAAATCAAATTACAGGATGTTATTTATGTGGGGTTTTTTTTGTTTGTTTTTTTACAGATGTACCATATTCTACAAAGATACACAGAATTGCTATTGTGACATCTAGTGGACACATTTAGAACAGCAGTTTCTTTCATTCTAACATTTTGGCTCATTTTCATACTTAGCCAACTTATCCCGCGGGCCGGATAAAACCTGTTTGAGGGCCTGATCCGGCCCGCGGGCCTTACGTTTGACACCCCTGGTTTAGACCATCATGCTAACAACAGAGCAACGTTGTACAATGGCAGAGTTCGTTTGTGTTGCATGTCCATCCACCCATTTTCTACCGCTTTTCCCTTTTGGGGTGGCAGGAGTGGCTGGAGCCTAACCTAGCTGCACTCGGGACAACCTGGACCACTACCATCTTCACAGGGCCAACACAGATAGACAGACAACATTCACACTCACATTCACACACTAGGGCCAACTTAGTGTTGCCAATCAAACTATCCTCAGGTGCATGTCTAGGAGGTGGGAGGAAGCCGGAGTACCTTGAGGGAACTCATGCAGTCACGGGGAAAACATGCAAACTCCACACAGAAAGACCCCGAGCCTGGGAATCGAACCCAGGACATTCTTATTGTAAGGCACAAGCATTAAACTCTGCTCCACCGTGCTGTGATGCAGGTCGTGGTCGGTGGTAAACAAGAAACAATAATTACAACAGAACCTAAGAATACCGAAAGCAATATGATAAAGAAGGTGAGAAAGATATTCAATTTAAGAAAGAAGAACTCATAGCAAAGTACGAAAGTGATGTTTATGTGGCTTTGCCCTCTCCTCCTTCCTCTCGACTCATCCATGTTTTTACTAATAAGAGACTTAATTAAAGGTAAAAATGATGTTAAATGTTCATTTATACATTTTATTCATCATTTTAATAGTTTTTTGCATGTAAAACTATGGTAATTATATATAAAATCTATTTAGTTTTAAAATTTTGGGCTGTAAAAATGATTTGGAATTACATTATTTTTTACAAAAAAAAAATGTTTGGTTTCCGTGCAATTCCGTCTTTGTCTAACATTTTGGAATGGAATACTAAGAAAAAGTGTAATCATGACGGGATACACCCTGCAACAAGCCATGCTGATCTTTAAGCAAACATAAATGTAAAGGTAGTGAGCTGACTGTAGTGCACCAACAATGAATTGTGTACTGTCTTGTCTCTTCAAAGCCTTCAATGGCACGTCTCGAGCCACTGTGTCCAAATGATGGCGGAATGAATACAAACGCAGTGAGACTTTCTCGCACAAGGTAGTCGCTGTGCGAATATTATATTTTTTGGCGGTTCCCAGCGGATGTCAGGGTTTTTGTTCGATCACAATAAATGTTTTATCAAAGCAGGCTGGTCACAGGCAGACATTATTTGGCTACTTGTCAGAAGATATATAATATATATTTTGTTGCAGGACCCCAAGAGCTGCATTGAAAGGCTGGACCTGGATAACTATGATAAATGTCATGAATTAAAGAGTCCATTTAGGAGGAAACAAAGACTCATTCTTATCCGATCGCCCAAGTCTGGAAATAAGGTAAGCTGAAAGAGTTTGAGTTTGAGTTTGATTTTATTTCGAACATGCATGCATACAACATGATACATCACAATTTCCAGTTTCTCTTTTCAACATGTTCGAAAAGGAGTAGGAAGAAGCAGAGCTTATTTAGTCCTACCCCTTTTCTTTTACATAACAGTTGCTAAAACTTTTGTTCACTTCCTGTTCTCAATTTATTCACAATATACTCCATAAGTAATCACAATAAAAATAAACAAAAAAAAATAATACTCGTTGAAGTAATTTATATTTCATATGGTGAGATGAGTAAGATTATTTTGAAAATGAACGGATGGATGGATGAAATAAATTCAGAATGTTTATCATGGTTCTTTTTCTTTGTACTTTGTAAACATTTTAAGTTTGAAGAGTTTCTTGAAGTGGATCATATCAGTACATTGTAGGGGTGTGGGAAAAAATCAATTCGAATACAAATCGCGATTCTCACGTTGTGCGATTCAGAATCGATTCTCATTTTTTTAAAAATCTATTTTTCTTTTATTTAAAAAAAATAAAAACATTTAATCAATCCACCAAACTACTACACAGCAATACCATAACAATGCAATCCAATTCCAAAACCAAACCTGACCCAGCAACACTCAGAACTGCAATAAACAGAGCAATTGAGAGGAGACACAAACACGACACAGAACAAACCAAAAGTAATGAAACAAAAATGAATATTATCAACAACAGTATCAATATTAGTTATAATTTCAGCATAGCAGTGATTAAAAATCCCTTACTGACATTATCATTAGACATTTATAAAAATAATAAAAAAGAACAATAGTGTCACAGTGGCTTACACTTGCATCGCATCTCATAAGCTTGACAACACACTGTGTCCAATGTTTTCACAAAGATAAAATAAGTCATATTTTTGGTTCGTTTAATAGTTAAAAAAAATTTACATTATTGCAATCAGTAGATAAAACATTTTCCTTTACAATCATAAAAGCTTTTAAAAAAAATCTACTACTCTGCTAGCATGTCAGCAGACTGGGGTAGATCCTGCTGAAATCCTGTGTATTGAATGAATACAGATTCATATTGAATCGGAAAATTATCGTTTTTGAAGTGAGAATCGAATCGAATCGAATCGAAAAAAATCGATATATTATCGAATCGCGACCCCAAGAATCGATATTGAATCAAATCGTGGGACATCCAAAGAGTCGCAGCACTAGTACATTGTATGAAAGAAGTAGTCTCAATACGAAATACAACATGATGAAGAGTTTTAGCTCAAAGGACGCATTTATTTTGTGTGTTAGGTCTGACTCTGACTATACATTATGGTATGTTTCTTAATTTATTATTCAGACATGTTTGACAATTTACATTACATCGTTACAACTGTACAATTCAAAATGTCAAACAAGGAATAAAAAGAAGCATAGTTGATCTAATTTTACACATATAATATTAGGTGTGTCAACAAAGAATGAATCTCGGTTATTATTTGTAACGATTCTAAATCGATTGAAAAAAAAAGATTTTATATATATATACATGTATATATTTTAAGGGTGTGGGAAAAAATCGATTCGAATACGAATCGCGATTCTCACTTTGTGTGATTCAGAATCGATTTTCATTTTTTTTAAAATCGATTTTTTTTTTTAATAAATCCAACAAACAATACACAGCAATACCATAAGAATGCAATCCAATTCCAAAACCAAATCTGACCCAGCAACACTCAGAACTGCAATAAACAGAGCAATTGAGAGGAGACACAAACACGACACAGAACAAACCAAAAGTAGTGAAACAAAAATGAATATCATCAACAACAGTATCAATATTAGTTATAATTTCAGCATAGCAGTGATTAAAAATCCCTCATTGACATTATCATTAGACATCTATAAAAAAAAAAAAGAACAATAGTGTCACAGTGGCTTACACTTCATCATCATCATTCATCATTGATTTTTATTCCTTTCATGAAAATGCATATTTACAAGCCACGTACAATTGACACTATCATTGTTTTTTTTTTTTTGTTTTTCTTTCTTATACATTTCCATGATCAGAAAGGAGCAGATGGAAGAATAATATTCTTATATTTATCTGCCCCCTTTTTAACACCAATTATTTTTGATGACTTTATAACCGTTCCCTCCACCAACACCCAAACTCCAACATACTTTTGCATTTTCCTTTAAGCACTTTCACAATGACACGTCCAATCTAAATCAAAACTCAGTTTGATATAACTTCAGTTTTCTCTTTTTGTAACTCTTTTTAAAAACAAATATATTCTTACAGCTTTTTAAGTCTTTGTTTAGAGAATTCCATGCTTTCACACCAACAACAGACAAGCACATTTGTTTCAAATTTGTTCGCACTCTTGGATGTTTAAAGTCATACGGCCTTCTGTGGTTTTCATCTTCAGATGTGAACACAAATAACTTTTGTATGTCCTTCGGAAGAACTTTATTTCTCGCTTTGAACATCATTAATAGTGTATTCAATTCTACAATGTCTTTTAGTTTTAGTAATCCTGACCTAATGAAGAGTGGATTTGTGTGGTCTCTATATCCTACTTTAAAAATGATTCGAATTGCTCTTTTCTGTGAAAGAAATAAAGGCATTATGTTGCTATGATATGTATTTCCCCATATTTCTGCACAATAATTGAAATAAGGTAGAATAATTGAGCAATATAACATTCTCATTGTGCTGTATGGAAAACTATATTTAACCTTGTTCAAAATAAATAAACTTTTAGATACCTTATTTTTCACATGCATTATATGAGCTTTCCATGTCAACTTTTCATCTAAGATGACCCCAAGAAATCTGATTTCAGACACCTTCTCAATTTTCACATTGTTTATGGATAAACTAACTTCCATCTTTCTTTTATTACCGAATACCATATACTTAGTCTTTTCCAAATTTAAAGATAATTTATTTATATCAAACCACAATTTTAGTTTAACCATTTCCTCTTTAATATTATTGGCTAAAATGTTCAAGTCATCTCCTGAACAGTATAAATTTGTATCGTCTGCGAATAATACGCACTGTAAAATTTTCGAAACCTCACAAATATCATTTATATATAAAGTAAAAAGTTTGGGTCCTAAAATTGAACCTTGTGGAATTCCACATTCAATATTCATACATTCTGACCTATGATCATCGATCTCAACATATTGCTGTCGTTGATGTAAATAACTGGTTAACCAGTCCAGTGCAACTCCTCTGACTCCATAAGTATATAATTTAGAAATGAGAATTTGATGATCTACAGTGTCAAATGCCTTCTTTAAATCAATGAACACTCCTATTGTGTATTTATTTTGATCAACTGCAGTTGTAATCTCTTCAATAATGTTCATGATGGCCAAGCTCGTAGACCTGTTTGATCGAAATCCATACTGATTTTCATTTAATAATTTATGTTTTTCAATAAAACAGTCTAATTTATTAACAAACAGTTTTTCAAGCACTTTTGAAAATTGGGATAAGAGAGATACTGGTCTATAATTACCAAATGTATGTTTATCTCCGGTTTTAAATATAGGTATAACCTTAGCAGTTTTCATACTGTCTGGGAAAACTCCTACTTTAAAAGAACAATTAATTATATAATGCAATGGTTTAATGATGCAATCAATTGTGTTTTTTATTATACTCATGTCAATGCCCTCATTGTCTATTGAGGTCTTGTTTTTTAGTTTGTAAACCACAGATAATATTTCATTCTCAGTCACTTCACTAAGAAACATTGACTGCATAACCCTATTTTCCCTTTTCCAGACATCCCCTGATTGATCATTAGCTCTAGGTATTTTGTTTGCTAAGCTAGGTCCTACATTTACAAAGAATTGATTCAATTCATTGACAATTTCATCTTTGTTTTCAATTAACATATTATCTTTTTTAAAACATCTAGGTAGTTCTGTTCGCCTTGTCCTATTCCCTATTGCTTTATTTAAAATATTCCATGTAGCCTTTATGTTATTTTTATTTTCATGCAACATTCTTTTGTAATATTCCCTTTTTGCTTGTCTCAATATATTGGTCAACTTGTTTTTGTAGTTTTTATATCGTTTTTCAGCATTCTCTGTTCTTGATTTGATAAACTCCTTATAAAGTCTATTTTTCTTTTTACATGCATTTTTCAAACTGTTTGTCATCCAAGGTGCATTATTTTGCCTTTGTTTAGATCTGCATGGAACCTCAGGACAATGCTTGTTATACAGAGTAATATAATGTTTAAGAAAAGAATCATAGGCAGTATTTATATCGTCTGTGTACACCTCTTTCCACTCTTGTTTTAATAGGTCATCCCTAAAGTCGCATCTCATAAGCTTGACAACACACTGTGTCCAATGTTTTCACAAAGATAAAATAAGTCATATTTTTGGTTCTTTTAATAGTTAAAACAAATGTACATTATTGCAATCAGTTGATAAAACATTGTCCTTTACAATTATAAAAGTTTTTTTTTTTAAATCTACTACTCTGCTAGCATGTCAGCAGACTGGGGTAGATCCTGCTGAAATCCTATGTATTGAATGAATACAGAATCATTTTGAATCGGAAAAATATCGTTTTTGAATCGAGAATCGCGTTGAATCGAAAAAACAATCGATATATTATCGAATTGCGATCCCAAGAATTGATATTGAATCAAATCGTGGGACACCCAAAGATTCGCAGCCCTAATATATATATATATGTATTTATATATATATATATATATATATATATATATATATATATATATATATATATATATATATATATATATATATATATATAAATACATATATATATATATATATATGTCTTGATTGGATTATCCAGAGAATAGTGCTCGATACCGTGGTAGAGCGCAATATGTAGGTGTGGGAAAAATCACAAGACTACTTCATCTCCGATGAAGTAGAATGTGGAATACTTCTCTTGTGGCCCTATTTGTATTTGACTTTGTAAAATGTTTGGGTATAGTTAATGTATGACATAAAGTTTTTTTTAGGAATTGTATTACAGCTTTTTTATCTATTTGAGGGAGGAATGTAGATAAGCATGGAACAGGCACCAATGTTAATAAAAAAAGTATTGATTTTGAATCAAGAATCGTTACCCCCATCGAATCATGTGGTGACCAAAGATTCACAGCCCCAATACATATATATATAGATGTATAGAGATGATAAAGACACTATATACATATATAATATTCTAATCTTATTATATATATGTATGTATATATGTATGTATATATGTATGTATATATATATGCATGTATATATATATATATATATATATATATGTATATGTATATATGTATATGTGTGTGTATATGTATGTATATATATGTATATTTATCTATATGTGTATGTATATATATATATGTATGTATATATGTGTGTATATATATGTGCGTATATGTATGTATATATGTGTGAATGTATGTATGTATAAGTATGTATATGTATGTATATATATATATATATATATATATATATATATATATATATATATATATATATATATATATATATATATGTATATATGTATGGTTTATTAAAACTTTTTAATGTGACTGACAGGTCCCTGATATGATATTCCAAGCACGGACTGCAGTGGAGAAGGAAGCTTGGATTAAAGCCCTAAGTGAGGGAATCAGCCGGGCAAAGAACAAAGTTTTGGATGAGGTAGTAGCTCATTTCATCCACAATCCTGCATGGGGAAATCTATTGACTGTACAATTTTTCTACAGGTTAAATTAAATGAGAGCAGTAATTTACAGCATTTTACCCGAGCAAGACCCCATGGAATCCGTAACCGACGCCCACCAACCAGGATCCACATGAAAGAGGTTTATGTGATTGTGTGTGTGTGTGTGTGTGTGTGTGTGTGTGTGTGTGTGTGTGTGTGTGTGTGTGTGTGTGTGTGTGTGTGTGTGTGTGTGTGTGTGTGTGTGTGCGCGTGTGTGCGTGCGTGCGTGCGTGCGTGCGTGTGTGTGTGTGTGTGTGAGAGAGAGATCTCAAATTTCAGAAATGTGTTCTGTATACTTTGTACTTTGCCCCTGTCCTTGGCTCGGTCTGCGAGCCAATGACCGACTGCGAGCACTATTTTGCGTCTTTATTTAGCACGTCTGAGGAGTACGTGCAAACTGACAGAATTACACACACGGCTTTGATAAATCAGAATCAGAATCAGAAATACTTAAATAATCCCCGAGGGGAAAGGAGAAAAGTGGCAAATGCGCAGCAGCTCCATCCTTATTATGTTTGTCAACATAGAGTCGCGATCAAAAGTTTACATCCACTTGTAAAGAACATAATGTCATGGCTGTCTTGAGTTTCCAATACTTTCTACAACTCTTATTTTTCGTGATTGGAGCACATACTTGTTGGTCACAAAAAACATTCATGAAGTTTGGTTCTTTAATTAATTTATTATGGGTCTACTGAACATGTGACCAAATCTGCTGGGTCAAAAGTATACATACAGCAATGTTAATAATTGGTTACATGTCCCTTGGCAAGTGTCACTGCAATAAGGCGCTTTTGGTAGCCATCCACAAGTTTCTGGCAAGCTTCTGGTTTAATTTTTGACCACTCCTCTTGACAAAATTTGTGCAGTTAAGCTAAATTTGTTGGTTTTCCGACATGGACTTGTTTCTTCGGCATTGTCCACACGTTTAAGTCAGGACTTTGGGAAGGCCTTTCTAAAACCTTCATTCTAACCTGATTTAGCCATTCCTATACCACTTTTGACGTGTGTTTAGGGCAGGGGTCGGCAGCCCGCGGTTGTAGAGCCGCATGCGGCTCTTTAGCGGCACCCTAGTGGCTCTCTGGAGCTTTTTCAAAAATGTTTTAAAAATGGAAAAAGATGAGGGGAAAAAACATATATATATTTTTTAATATGGTTTCTGTAGGAGGAAAAACATGGCACAAACCTCCCAAATTGTAATAAAGCACACTGTTTGTATTAAACATGTTTCACCGATTTGAGTATTTGGCGAGCGCCGTTTCGTCCAGTGACGTGCGGTGAGGTTCATGGCTGGTGAGGCACTGACTTCATCACAGTCAGATTTATAAACATATGAACCCTATAGAGCAGTGGTCCCCAACCACCGGGCCGTGGCCCGATTGGTACTTGGCCGCAGAATAATTTTTTATTCATTTTTATTAAAAAAATAATAATAATAATAAAAAATATTAAATCAACTTTAAAAACACAATATACACTTACAATTAGTGCACCAACCACAAAAACCCCCCTTTTTCATGACAAAAACGTCCCTTTTTCATGACAATGAAAAAAAAAGAAAAAAGAAAGGATTTTGTCCTACTAATTTTGCTGGTCCTTGAACTCACCGTAGTTTGTTTATGTATAACTTTCTCCGACTTTCGAGGACGTGTATTATGCCACTTCTTTTTCCGTCTCAATTTGTCCACCAAACTTTTAACGCTGTGCATGAATGCACAAAGGTGAGTTTAGTTGGCGTTATTGACGGGTGTGGAGTGCTAATCAGACATATTTGGTCACTGCATGACTGCAAGCTAATCGATGCTGAAATGTTATTTAGGCTAACTATATGTACATATTGCATCATTGTGCCTCATTTGTTTCCTTTGAGTCCTCTTAATTCAATTTATATCTCATGACACACTATATGTATTTAATATGGCTTTTATTTTTTTCCGGCTCCAGACATATTTGTTTTTGTATTTTTGGTCCAATATGGCTCTTTCAACATTTTAGGTTGCTGACCCCTGGTTTAGGGTCATTGTCCTGTTGGAACACCCAACCTCCGGGCTGATGATTTTAGGTTGCCCTGACGAATTTGGAAGTAATCCTCCTTTTTCACTGTCCCATTTAAAGGACCAGTTCCATTGGCAGCTTAACAGGCCCTGAGCATAATACTACCACCACCGTGCTTGACTGTAGGTTAGCTGTTCCTGGGATTAAAGGCCTCACCTTTTGTCCTCCAAACATATTACTGGGTATTGTGGCCACACAGTTAAAATTTTGTTTCATCTGACCACAGAACTTTCCTTCAGAAGGTCTTATCCTTATCCATGTGATGGATGCAAACTTTTGATAGCGACTGTATATGGATTGTAAAAAAAAAAAATCTGACATTTTTATTTCTCATTATCATTTTGTCTAATCACCTATTTTAATTTACTATAAAGTTTCTGGGGGATGATTAAAACAAATTCGTTTTTGTGTATGCTGGTGATTTTTTTTTTAACATTTGTTTTTTCATACAGAAGATACCGTATTTTCCTGACCATAGAGTGCCCAGATATGTAAGCTGCACCCACTAAATTTTAAGAGAAAAACAATAGTTTTCCATATATTAGCCACACCGGATAATAAGCCGCAGATATATGCATTGCGCAAGGAGTTACTTACACAGAAATATTTTGTTAATGTTTATTTAGACTTAGACTTACAACTTTATTGATCCCCAAGGGAAATTGTTCAAAAGAGAAATTGGACATTTAGATGCCTGAAAGGCCAACTGAAATGAGGTTTTTTTTCTTCAAACGGGGATAGCAGGTCCATTCTATGTGTCATTCTTGATCATTTTGCGATATTGCCATATTTTTGCTGAAAGGATTTAGTAGAGAACATCCACGATAAAGTTCGCTACTTTTGGTCGCTAATAAAAAAGCCCTGCCTGTACCGGAAATAGCAGACGATATCCGCGTGATGTCACGGGTTGTCGGGCTCCTCACATCCTCACATTGTTTATAATCATAGCCACCAGCAGCAAGAGCGATTCGGACCGAGAAAGCGATGATTTCCCCATTAATTTGAGCGAAGATGAAAGATTCGTGGATGAGGAAAGTTATAGAGTGAAGCACTAGAAAAAAGAAGAAAAAAAAGGCGACTGCAGTGGGAGCGATTCAGATGTTATTAGACACATTTACTAGGATAATTCTGGAAATCCCTTATCTGCTTATTGTGTTACTAGTGTTTTAGTGAGATTATAAAGTCATACCTGAAAGTCGGAGGGTTGCGGTGACCGCCAGTGTCTCTGAGGGAAGCCATATAGAGGAGCCAAGAAAGTCACAGCTGCCTTTTTGACAGCTGCTGCAGGAGGACGCAAACTCCGCTCAAGCCGACTTGATATCACAATTTTCTCATCCAAAAACTTGCTGGTTGACATGTGGTAGAGAAACATGTTTGCTTGACCGCTCTGTTCCATATTAAAGCTTCACAACAAACAAAGAAACACCGCCCGTATTTTGGTTGCTAGAGGCAGCTGCAAAAACTTTTCTGATTCTGATTCTGATTCTGAATCAACCGCTTTCCACCAACAGCATCCTTCTTTATAGTCTCCATTATTAATTGAACAAATTGCAAAAGATTTAGCAACACAGATGTCCAAAATACTGTGTAATTATGCGATTAAAGCAGACGACTTTTAGCCATGCGTGGTGCTGGGCTAAAATGTCCGCTTCAACCAATAACATCACAAACACGCCTCAACATAAGCGTCATCATTCCACAACATTTTCCACAGGACACTTCGCGGGAAATTTAAAATTGCAATTTAGTAAACTAAAAAGGCCGTATTGGCATGTGTTGCAATGTTAATATTTCATCATTGATATATAAACTATCAGACTGCGGGGTCGGTAGTAGTGGGTTTCAGTAGGCCTTTAATTGTTTTTTTTTCACAGCTAACTGTTTCCAAACAGTTTCTGTAACACTGCAGTAAAACGGCTTTGTCAAACAAAACAAGTCATCATCATGGACCCGTCTGCTACGGAAGCTTGCTCTCCAATCAGCAAAACAGACTCAATAACTCCACGGTGACGTTTTGGTGAATTTACTGAGGAATTTGTGAAACTGAAACAATATCAAAATAATCTCATGGTAAGGTAATACTAATAACATACACACTTGTCCATCCATCCATTTATTTTCTACCGCTTGTCCCTTTTGGGGTTCCGGGGGGTCACTGGAACCTATCTCAGCTGCATTCGGGCGGTAGGCGGGGTACACCCTGGACAAGTCGCCACTTCATCGCAGGGCCAACACAGATAGACGGACAACATTCACACTCACATTCACACACTAGGGCCAATTTAGTGTTGCCAATCAACCTATCCCCAGGTGCATGTCTTTGGAAGTGGGAGGAAGCCGGAGTACCTGGAGGGAACCCACGCAGTCACGGGGAGAACATGCAAACTCCACACAGAAAGATTCCGAGCCCGGGATTGAACCCAGGACTCAGCAATAACCCCTCTTCCACCGTGCTGCCCCATACACACTTGTAAATGTGTTAATATATTAGCTAATGCTAACGATTCTCGCTTGATTACATTTCGATAGCACGTACAAATATGAATGAAAACACTCCCACAGACACTAAACATGACACGATTTAGTAAGTATAAATAGTTTTAGTTATATAGTATAACTTTGCTCTGAGTGATGAATGAAGAATCCATACAAGTAGAAACACTATGGATGTCTGAAGACCGAACGGCAATTGTACTTCCGGTTGAACGCTCTAGTCCAAACAGAAGGACACTGCAGCACCTGCAGTGAGCAAACTCGCTTAAATGATGGCTCCATAGCACAAACAATAACACACCATTCAAGTGTCTCTGCTTGTTTTTTCCTGAGAACTATTTGTAATATGTCCGTCAGCGAAAAAAACTTTTATAAAATAGTCGCACCGTTTTATAAGCCACACAGTACAAAGCGTGGGAAAAAAAGTAACGCCTAATAGTCTGAAATTCACAGTATATTAATAACATATCTCCTGTGTGGGAAAAAAACGTCTTGCAATGTGCATTTTCTATTCTTCTTCACATTCGCAGCTAGTGCCTTAGCCTGTGGGAAACATGAGTGCACCTTCAGAACAAAAATAAAGCGGTTTCCTTTGTAAATGCACCACAGGACTGCGTCTAAAATGCCCCAAAAAAGTGGCTTGTTTCAGGCATGATAACATGGACGTGCAGTAAATTATTGTCTTCATGGTAAAAGCCGCATGTATATACTGTAGAATAAACGCATAGTAAACGCAAAAACCTCATTCAAATAAGGCATTTTGTACCACTTTTCATTTGGATACGGAGTCTAAGGCCCAATCCCAAGGTTCACCCTCACCAACAATATCTACATCACTCGAAATGAAGCAACAAGGGGTAGAGCTTTGTAATCTTCCCTAAGAATTGGGACACCACTTGCTCCGTCACTGCATATGTTCAAGCATGTAGGCGACTACGTTGTTACGTTTTCACCCACACCCCACCTAGCATTGTCCCGATACCAAAATATATATCAAAATGTATATTTTGATTATTTTCGATACTTTTCCAAATAAAGGGGACCACAAAAAATTATGTTAAAGTTAAAGTGCATACACACACACTAGTTGTAGCGAAATTATTCTCTGCATTTGACTCATCACCCTTGATCACCCCCTGGGAGGTGAGGGGAGCAGTGGGCCAGGGGTGGCTGCGCCCGGGAATCATTTTTGGCATCATTTCAACAGAAAATCTTGTAATAAAACTTATGATGATTAATCATACGTTTCTTGATGCACTCAAAGAACAGATTGGAATTCAAATTAAAAGGCATTAAACACAGTGGGCTTTATTGCACTCAAAGACTAGTTTACAATGACTTTACATTTTACATAGAGCCTGCCATAATCTAAATTTAGGTTAGTATACATTAGAAACTTTTATTAACTTTGTATTAAATGCTTCATGATATGTGATTTCCAATTTTGATCTGTGTTTGTAGCTCTCATAATGAATGTGAACGATAGGCTTTTTTTAAAAAAATGCAGTTCCTCTTTAAGCTAGCAGACATTATTATTTCTTTGTTGTTTATTTCAGATACCAGACAGATATCAAACTTTCAGACAGATGCTAAATAACAGACAGACAGAAAATGTAAAGATCTGACATAAGAATCTTATTCAAAAGTTATTCAATCTTTGATTGAGTGTTTGTGTAGATGAGGTGTCTAAGCAAGTCCGCCTAAACATCTTAAAGTCATTTAAGTGACGGGCCGTGCGTTTCCCACCTCGGTTTTCATGATGTCCGACTTCAATGATTACATCTCAGAATAGCATCATTTATGTCACCACATGACCATTGCTGGAGAAATATTATACAGGAACACATTTACGCACTACAACAGTGTACAAAACAAATTATTTTCTGGCGCATTTAAAAATTAATAAACCCACATCAGCAATTAAAACAGATCTTATTTGTTACTGTCAAAATTAAAATTGCAAAAAACATACTAAACGTGAAAAAATAAAGAAATAAAATATCTGATTTCACAATCTGTAGAAACCATTCGAGCTTCTGGGGTTGGCTGACATCATCGCACAAGATGTAGTTTATCTTTAGATATCCTTCTTGAAAATGGCCTTGCAAATAAAATTGTTGTAATGTCTAATCATTAAAGATGAAGACGAGGCGTCTTGGCTGACTTTTTAAAGTTTACTCCACATGAGTGCTCATCAAAACATCCCGCAGCCGGCATGGCTAAACACGGCTACTGTGGCATGCTGGGTAATGGAGTTATTGTGTTACCTAGCTCATAACATCCCTATACATCTGCCTTAGGCCAACTGGAAGGCCTTACTGACAACAACTCGTGATCTGATTGGCTATCGCAACTGTCTGTCAACTGTATGTCTCTGTTCACTTACAGTGCACGGATGCCCGCATTGTTCATTCTGAAAGCTTCCAGCAGATTTGGTACAGCATGGCAATATAAGCTAGCTGAATTCTGATTGGATAAAAACTCTATAACCTAAAAAGAACAGCGCTGGACGGAGCATAATATGACATGAAGAGAATATCACTACTTTTAGATATTTAGGGAAAGTAAAAAAAAAATAATTACTTTTATCTTTTATTATGATCATGATTTCTGGTTATGTAAGGACAGCAGAGAAGTCCTTGATAACCCTGACAAGCCCACTATTGCATTTAACACTCCCTAATGACATTGGTATTTCTATTACCCAATCACCCACGCGAGTTAAAACACTTGTCAATGTACTGCCGGAAAAAATCATAATAGGTGCAAATTTACAGTGGCTGCCTACTTGCGTATAATGCCCATGTATTGGCCACTTTTGCTGTTTTCTTCTGAGTGGTCGCTATTGACATGTTTGGTTGTGTTTATATTTTTATAAGTTGTAGTACCTCAAATGGAATTATCTGTTTAGCAGAAAATGCTTTAATTCTTAAAAGTCCATGATAAACATTTGCTGTAATTCAAGGATTAAAGTTCAGATATGATGTGTACATGAGGTTCATAATAAAAATACATCTATGAAGTTTTCAACCTAGAATTAGGTGAGTGGGACTGGTCCCCTGTGCTCACGAACAACCTGGTCGATGATGCTCGGGATCGCTTCAAAATAGCATTCCTAGCGATACTAAATGAAATGGCTCCCGTGTGAACAGTCAGGATCAAAGCCCGCTCTGAACCATGGATCAATCCAGACCTATCAGCTGCCATAAAAGACAGAGATAGAAAATACTCTGAATACCAAAAGTGTAAAACCAAAGTAGATAAACAACCCAATAATAACCTCAAATCACTCCTTTCAACACTCAAAAAGCAATGCAATAAATTAAGGAATAAGACAACCAACCTGACTAAATCATGAAAAAAAATGACATTAACGACAAAATAGAGGAAAACACAACTAAGCCAAGTGAGCTATGGAAAATCCTCAACAACCAGCTTCCTGGCTGCAGCCAAACACTCACAAACCAGACTCACCAACATCAACATCAAGAGGGTGACTCCCTCATTACAGACAAAGGTAGCAAGCAGACTTAACACCTTTTTCACCAGCATAGCCACAACTCTAGTCAACAAGCTTTCCCACCACTCTGGTTGATTTGGTGTAGAACACATTAAAGCCTACTACAGAAAGCTATGAGTATCCAACAACGATTTCAAATTAAACAGGGTCTCAGCTGACGAGGTGCATAAAAAAATTGAGCGCGCTCCACCCAAACAAGGCCAACGGCCTTGACAATATCCCCCCCAGATTCCTCATGGACTCTGCCACCACCATCGCCCCAATCATCCATCCATCCATCCATTTTCTACCGCTTATTCCCTTTCGGGGTCGCGGGGGGCGCTGGCGCCTATCTCAGCTACAATCGGGCGGAAGGCGGGGTACACCCTGGACAAGTCGCCACCTCATCGCAGGGCCAACACAGATAGACAGACAACACTCACACTCACATTCACACACTAGGGCCAATTTTAGTGTCGCCAATCAACCTGCCCCAATCATCACACATATAATAATCCTCTCTATCAAACAAGGCCAAGTACCAAAATATTTCAGGATAGCAAGAGCAATTCCCCTTTTTAAAAAAGGAAGCAGATCAGAACCTGACAAATACCGACCGTTTTTTATTTTCAGTTCCATTTCGAAAGTAATGGAAAAAATAGTTCATGAACAGGTCGATAGTTACCTTGCCACTAAAAAACTAATGTACAAATTCCAATCCGGCTTCAGAACTAACCACTCCACTGACACATGCCTTTTCTATCTGACCGACCACATCAAACATGAGGTGGACGCGGGCAAATACTGCGGCATGGTCATGCTGGACATTCAGAAGGCTTTTGACACCGTTAACCACGCTATACTGTTGGATAAGCTCAGAGCAATTGGATTTGATAAAACCTCATCGAGCTTGATGCAAATTTACTTGGAGGGGAGGAAACAGGTGGTAGAGGTGAACGGCACCGTGTTCCCCCAGCACTCCCAGTAAGCTGTGGAGTCCCCCAAGGCAGTATATTAGGGCCTTTACTGTTCCCAATACATGTAGATGACATGCCATCAGCATACGTCTGTAAATTGTTCCGGTTTACGGATGACTCGGCCCTGCTGGTATCCGGCAAGGACAAGTCACAGGTGGAAAGAATCCTCGGTGCTGAACTCTGTAGAATTTGCACCTGGCTCGCTGACAATAAGCTAACCATACACTTAGTTAAAACGGAAATCATCCTATTTGGGTCCCATATCAACCTTAAGAAAGTCAGTGACTTCACTATTAAAGTGGGTGACATTGTTATCACTAGGAAAGATGAGGTCACCTACCTAGGTTCCATTCTCGAGGCTAATGATACCTGCAATAAAATGGCAACCAAAGTAATCAAAAAGGTCAACCAACGAACGCGATTTCTCCACAGAATCTCCTCTCGTCGATAGAAGTACCATGAAGATTCTAGCGGGAACTCTCATGCAACCTTTTTTTGATTACTCATGCACCTCCTGGTACCCCAGCACATCCAAAACCCTCAAATCTAGATTCCAAACATCCCAGAACAAGCTTGTCAGGTTACTTTTAGACCTCCACCCCAGATCACACCTCACTCCTCCCCACTTCTCCAAAGTGGGCTGGCTTAGGGTGGAGGACAGAGTAAAACAACTTGCACTGAGCCTAGTCTATAAAATTTGCTACACCTCCCTAATACCGAAGTACATGTCAAACTACTTCCTTAACATAAATGACCGCCATAACCACAACACCAGGGGGAGCTCCACAAACCACGTTAAACCCAAATTCCGATCTAACTAATTTCTTAACTCCTTTTATGCCACGTCAATGTGGAATGCACTCCCAACAGGTGTAAAAGAAAGTGCATCTCTATCTTCCTTCAAAACCACATTAAAAGAATACCTCCAGGCAATTTCAATCCAAAACTAACACCTTCCCCCCTCCACATCCCACCTCCCCGGACTGTAAATAATCAAATGTAGTAAATAATCGAATAAAATGTAAATAATCAAATGTATATACTTTTTATTATGCTTTCTGATCTCTCAATGTCCACTACTTGCTGTACATATCCTACCAAGTCAGACCTACACTTTTACAATGTCCATTTCTCAGATGAAGCAATTGTTGATGACTGAAGTGCTGATATCAACCAAACCTATCCTCCCCCCCCACATCCCACCCCCCGGATTGTAAATAATGTAAATAATTCAATATATATACTCTGATGATTAACTTGTGTGATGACTGTACTAAGCTGATAGTATATATTTGTACCATGAATTGATTAACGTGGACTGCGACTAAACAAGTTGAAAAACTTATTGGGGTGTTACCATTTAGTGGTCAATTGTACAGAATATGTACTGTACTGTGCAATCTACTAATAAAAGTTTCAATCAATCAATGCAAGTATGTCAAACAATCATGTATGGAATATACTGTAAAGCTTTCTTCTGGAACACACCAAAATGATTCATTTTATTTTGATTCTACCTCCTGTTAACAATCTCAATTTAAATTCATCGAATTCACTTTGAATTTGGGATCTCAATTTAATTAGTAATTTCTTCTGTGATCATGCATTTCAAGTTGAATTTAAAGTTTTATCTGTGGAATATTTTCCTTTTAAGCTTGCGGAGTTGTCATCCGAAGGAATGCTGCGCTTGGGTCTTGCCACCATGCCGAATAGCCCATATGATGATGTCGACACCCTTGTAGAAAACCACAAATCCCTTGGGGAACCAAAAGAACCAGAAGTTGGGGAGAGACGAACTCAGGTAAAGGTTGGTTCCTAAAAATTACGCCTATCAAAGTAACAACATGCATTAAGTGTGTATAAAGCAATTGTTTTGCTGACTTCAAGGCCCTGATGTTGCCCATGGTCCTGCCAGAAGACAGTGATGTACCTGCTGAAGAAGCCACAGAGGGTTCATGCCCTGTAAGTATGTGTAAGAAAGGTCCACCCCCAACAACTCCAAATCTCGCAAGCAATTACTCAAGTGAGCTTCCTGGAGATTCCCAATTCAGGCGGAAAATCCAACCTCCAACCCCACCAACCAAAGACAAGAAGCCATCGCAAACTTCGGAACTAAACCAAGAGGCTGCAGACAGACCAGAGATTACGGAAACAATTACAGAGAATGTCTGCAATGATGAAGGGTTTGTTTTAGATGAAGAAACCAACTTAATCATAGACAACAACACAACTCCAGAGGGCGATGAGCCTTCATTGTGTCTTGAAAAAGGATCGGTTCCTTGTTTGCATGCAGAAGCGATCCCGTGTAATGACTTGCTGAAAGATGATGACGGTCCAGTTCTTGCTCAAATATCACAAGTTAAAGCAGATGCAGCGGAGGAATGTGTTTTAAAAGTCAAGCGTGAAGCTTCTAGCACCACCTTGAGAAAGGGAAATATCGGCTTAGGTGTGTTTGACAGCTGTGTAAGGGTTACACCTGATGCCAGATCAGAGGTCTCTACACAGTTCCAAGCAGCCTCCTTTGGAGATCTGCTGTCTGACTCATCTGTCGGTCATCATGGGAGAAGTGCGGTCCATCCCAAACAAGCTTTCAGACATCATTTGGCCAAAGTTGAAAATGAGCTGATGCTGGAAGTGGAAAAGACAAACAAGCTCATGAGCAGAGTGGTCTGGGGTGATGATAATGATGGTTCCACGTCGGCAGAGCTGCTGAGTAAGGCTATGGAGAAGTTCAAGAAGGCTGATCAAGTCCTCACAGAGGTCAAGAAACTGCAACTTAGAAAGACTTTGAACAAAAGATATAGCTGGTGAATGATAAAAACAACACATTTTTTTGGTTAAAGGCTGGACACAAAATGCATGTTTTCAAGAAATGACATTCAAAAGCAGCATCTTCTTCCGTTGGAATATGAACAAATAATATTTTCAATATGATTATAAATATTTTTGATTGACTGGTTGATGCAGGATTCACGGAAACGCGATTGCAACAACTCCGCATTTCCTTTGTGTTCAGACTTCAGGGATACCCTGAAGACTGGGGTTCCCCACGGCCGAAAAGGTTTGTCGCCAATTATTTCTGAAGAAAAAATTATGTCATGGACAAAAAAAGTTGTTTTGCTCAACTAAATTTGTCTATGTAGTCTTTTAGCATGAATAGACGTCCTGCTCGAAAGAGAACGTCTTCTAACAGAGCCTGAACAGTCCAGCTGCCATTGATTTAATGCCCTGATAATATTAGTATAAAGATTTTTAGAATTTTTTCTTGTCATTTGGCTCTTTTTCTTTCTGTTTGGACACTCTTTTTTCTTGAATGACCCCTAAAGTCTAAAATCTGCGCATGAATTTATTTAACTTCTTATATCCTGCATTTAAGCTTAGAGGTTAGGGCATGTGCCTCACAATAAAAAGGTACTGGGTTTGTTCTCCAGGCTCAGTATCTTTCTGTGTGGAGTTTGCATGTTCTCCCCGTGAATGCGTGGGTTCCCTCCGTGTACTCCGGCTTCCTCTCACTTCCAAAGACATGCACCTGGGGATAGGTTGATTGGCAACAATAAATTGGCCCTAGTGTGTGAATGTGAGTGTGAATGTTGTCTGTGTTGGTCCTGTGATGAGATGGTGACTTGTCCAGGGTGTACGCCGCCTTCCACCCGAGTGCAGCTGGTGTAGGCTCCACGCACCCCCTGCGACCCTGAGAGAGACAAGCGGTAGAAAATGGATGGATGGGTAATTGCTGACGAAGCAAAGTATTATTAGTGTCATTAGTATCAACATTTCTGCTCTTCATTTTTCTTGTTTAATTGTAATTTCAGAATGTGCCACGGACCAATAAACCACTTAATCCAGGCATCCTGCTGTAGACATAAACACAAACATAAAGTTAATCAAAGTTATTATATCATGAAATAACTGCCTAACATGCATATTTTTGGACAGTGGAAGTGGGAAATTAAGCTTTGTGTTGGCTGATACTCAAATCTGTATTTTCATTGCTCACAGTTGAATCATTTTCACAAAATACCATTTCATGCTCGTGCTTGATTTTTTTGTCTTTTTTGTTCATCATAATAAATTATATTTGATCAAGCAGCATTTTCCAACCTGAACAAACTGTATTAACCTAATGTGTATATGGTTTATTCTGTCTTGAATGTCATGGATTATTTGCATTAATTTGTAGAAATGTGGGGAAAAAATGTAGAAATACTTGAAGTACAAAGTATTGAACTAGAAATGAGTGACTTGGCAATACTTGGACATAACCTTTCAAAAAATGTTTATATGACTGATTTGAGCTACTTGGTTATGCATCCACTTTTTTCAGACAAGGGTTGTTGCTCAGCTCATGCTGTGTTTTTATTGATGTACAGTGACACTCCGGCTTACAAGGTATCTTCTGTGACGGTTCTGTGACAGAGCTCGTAACCCAAAATACTTGTTTTCCCATTAAAATCAATGTAATCCGTGGTTTGTCCCCCTCTCCCCTCGAAACAGCACCATTTTAACATTTAACATTTAATTAGTGGAACAAGCTGTAGCTAACTTTGCTTCTGATATTTAACACTGCTTGTTATATTGTCTATGGATTGTTGCACTGAATGTGTATTGGCGAGGACTTTGTATGGGGTGTTAAATTTAAAAGTTCAGTCCCACTTTTATAACAGATATATTTTTCAAATTGAACTCACTCTTCTCAGATTTTCCTGACTTTTCTTACATACATTTCATTTTCATCACATTTTAGTTTATATTAATGTTTGACTCTAAATATTATATCTAAATGTTAAATCTAAATCTAAATGCAATCAGTGGAGATTAGAAGAATTCCCCAGGATGGTCGGGTGATGGCCAAAGCAATAAAGCTTGGAAGATCCTCCAGCCTCCAGGTGAGTGCGGTAATCTACAGTAGAATGCACTCAAGGCTATTAACAAACCCCGTTTCCATATGAGTTGGGAAAGTGAAGTGAAGTGAATTATATTTATATAGTGCTTTTCTCTAATGACTCAAAGCGCTTTACATAGTGAAACCCAATATGGAGCAGGTGGGTAAAGTGTCTTGCCCAAGGACACAACGGCAGTGACTGGGATGGCGGAAGCGGGAATCGAACCTGCAACCATCAAGTTGCTGGCACAGACGCTCTACCAACCGAGCTATGCCGCCCGGAAATTGTGTTAGATGTAAATATAAACGGAATACAATGATTTGCAAATCCCTTTTAACCCATATTCAATTGAATGCACTACAAAGACAAGATATTTGATGTTCAAACTCATAAACTTTTATTTATTTTTTTTGCAAATAATAATTAACTTAGAATTTAATGGCTGAAACACGTGCCAAATAGTTGGGAAAGGGCATGTTCACCACTGTGTTACATCACCTTTTCTTTTAACAACACTCAATAAACGTTTATGAAATGAGGAAACTAATTGTTGAAGCTTTGAAAGTGGAATTATTTCCGATTCTTGTTTTATGTAGAGCTTCAGTCATTCAACAGTCTCCGCTGTCGTATTTTATGCTTCATAATGCGTCACACATTTTCGATGGGAGACAGGTCTGGACTGCAGGCGGACCAGGAAAGTACCAGCACTCTTTTTTTTTACAAAACGACGCTGTTGTAACATGTGCTGAATGAGGCTTGGCATTGTCTTGCTGAAATAAGCAGGGGCGTCCATGAAAAAGATGACGCTTCGATGGCAGCATACGTTATTCCAAAAGCTGTATGTACCTCTCAGCATTAATGGTGCCTTCCCAGATGTGTAAGTTACCCATGCCTTGGGCACTAATGCACCCCCCTACCATCACAAATGCTGGCTTTTAAACCTTGCGTTGATAACAGTCTGGATGGTTCGCTTCCACTTTGGTCTGGATGACACGATGTGGAATAGTTACAAAAACAATTTGAAATGTGGACTAGTCAGACCACAGAACACTTTTCCACTTTGCATCAGTCCATCTTAGATGATCTCGGGCCCAGAGAAGCCGGCGGCGTTTCTGGATGTTGTTGATAAATGGCTTTTGCTTTGCATAGTAGAGCTTTAACTTGCACTTACAGATGTAGCGACAAACTGTATTTAGTGACAGTGGTTTTCTGAAGTGTTCCTGAGCCCATGTGGTGATATCCTTTAGGGATTGATGTCGGTTTTTGATACAGTGCCGTCTGAGGGATCGCAGGTCACGGTCATTCAATGTTGGTTTCCGGCCATGCCGCTTACATGGAGTGATTTCTCCAGATTCTCTGAACATTTTGATGATATTATGGACCGTAGGTGTTGAACTCCCTAAATTTCTTGCAATTGCACTTTGAGAAACGTTCTTAAACTGTTTGACTATTTGCTCACGCAGTTGTGGACAAAGGGGTGTACCTCGCCCCATCCTTTCTTGTGAAAGACTGAGCATTTTTTGGGAAGCTGTTTTTATACCAAATCATGGCACCCACCTGTTCTAAATTAGCCTGCACACCTGTGGGATGTTCCAAATAAGTGTTTGATGAGCATTTCTCAACTTGATCAGTACTTATTGTCACCTTTCCAAATTCTTTGTCAGGTGTTGCTGGCATCAAATTCTAAAGTTAATGATTATTTGTAACAAAAAAAAAAGGTTTCAGTTTGAACATCAAATATGTTGTCTTTGTAGCATATTCAACTGAATATGGCTTGAAAAGGATTTGCAAATCATTGTATTCCATTTATATTTACATCTAACACAATTTCCCAACTCATATGGAAACAGGGTTTGTATACTTGGTAAACCATTGTACGATTGCAGATGTTATAATTCAATGGGTTTATAACAAAACAGTTGTTACTCTCAAAAAGTGTTCCCAAAAAGCTAACGTTTCGATTGTTATTAGCTAGTGTTATATAGTTGTTTACCTGAAAGGGAAACTACACTTCTTTTTTTTTGTGTGTCATTCACAATCCTCATGTGAGACAAGCACACCTGCTGTTCTTTCGTTATGCATTCTAACTCATAAGTAAGTGTTCACTAACAATGGAGGCATTGCGGATTTGATGTCGTCCGCCTATGAAGAGCTCTTAAAAACCTTTATCACCTAATTGTCATTGGGGGCCACATTGCAGTTATGGCTGCTCTCGGGGCCACTTGTCCCTGTGAATAATACAAGAATACAATTGTTTACGGTCTCACCTCATGATGTCAATACACAATTGCCTATGCATTTGATTCTAAGTTTGTTTTATTTTTTTGTACACAAAAAAAAGTGTAGATTTTGCAGTAAAAAAACTGAATGCTCAGATGCCAGAATTTTAACCTAAACTCTTCAGTGGTTTTTACAGTATATTACTGTAAAATGAAAAACAGTACCACAATTCACGACTCAATTCTGGGGACGGAACTGCCAGTTTTGTACTGTATTAACTGCCAACTTACATTTTGACGGATAACTTGCTTTAAAATCATAAGTGTAGCAGATATTTTAAGTATTTCTTTTTATTTTAACAAAACATTGTTTGAAATGTATGGATGTCTTTTTGTGTCTTTCTCGCAATTTACAAGTCTGAGTTAAATGTCGAAGTTGACAAAGTTCTTGGGTTATGGCCACAAACCGACTATGCAAGTGTGAGACCTGATTTATAATTTAGCACAAACTTTCAAACTTTCTCCATGTCAGAGGCGATGCAGCAGCACACCCACAAAAACTGTGATCAACGCTCAACTGAAGGTACTTCCTCGGCGTTCCCTCTTGTATCAAATGGTCGTAATTACTTGGTTAATATATAGGTCACGACATGTAAACAAACAAACATGTAAAGTATTGTTGGCGTTTTTTAGATGTTTTTTACAGAGGACTCCCACTAACTTATTGTTAGCCGCCTCATACTTGTCATATATTACACATTTGAATGACAAGCGGTAGGAAAATGGATGGATGGATGAATGAAAGCATATAAAAAGAAAAACATATGTGATTGTGAATGATAGGCAAAATTCCCAAAAAACTGCAGTTTACCTCTGATGCAAGCAAGAAATTTCACTTGGACTTTAACCTACATTGTGTTTTGCGGTTGGAAATGTGGGCGATCTTCCATGGCACAATCCATGTTTTCGCTACTTTTCTCATACTTGCCAACCTTGAGACCTCCGATTTCGGGAGGTGGGGGGTAGGGGGCGTGGTAGGACCGGAGCGTGGTTAAGAGGGGAGGAGTATAATTCACCAACTCGGGTATTTCATATATATTTCATATATATATATTTCATATATATATATGTATATGTATATGTATATGTATAAAATACTTGACTTTCAGTGAATTCTAGCTATATATAATTATTTTATTATATGTATACATAAAATAAATAGTTGAATTTCCGACGGCACATATCAAATACACAGTAATAAAAACACAGTTGTTCTACTAACTGTACTGTCCTTGCTGGTTACTATAAAAACAACAACACTTACCTTTCACTATTTGAGTAACCTTTGTTCTGCCATTTGCGTATTGGCGAGCGATCTCCGAATCCGGGAACATATCCTTCACAGATTTGTTGTAGACATCCGCAAATGAGAACGGGATGTTGCTTCCAGCTATCAGCGTAGCCATCTTTGTGTCAGTATAAGTTACACCATCGGGTCTCCATTTTGCGAGGTGGGCCATAATACTGGGTTGTGGACGATGCTGCGCTGCGGACGCTTTGTGCTTCGCTGACCGTTCATGCCTGAGAGTGTCCGTTCGGCCGCCATGTTCAATGGAGAAGTCTGTTCTACAAAATTTACAGGCAACATACCCCTTCCCCTTCGAACTCTCCTGGATAAACTGAAATTCTTGTTTCCAATCATTCTGGAACTTGCAAGCGTATTTCTTCATTTCGCTCGTAGACGGTGTTATATATTGGGTTGGAGTCAATAACCAGGCGACGTGATGAAGTTAGGTCTCTTAACTGTGGGCTTCAGAACAGACTCCCAAATGCATGTTCCTTGACTGCACTTAAATGTAGAATATATTTACATTCTATTCTATTCTATGTACAGTAGATGGCAGTATTGTCCTGTTTAAGAGGGTCACAATATTGCTGAGTCAGGTTCTTATGGAGCTGGAGGGGGCGTGGCCTCCAGCTCCGCCTAAATTTCGGGATATTTTTGGGAGAAAATTTGTCCCGGGAGGTTTTCGGGAGAGGCGCTGAATTTCGGGAGTATGACTTTTCTTCAAGTTAGCGGAGTGGGTGCTGAGGTGTCCCCACTATCACGGGAGATTGTGTCATGAAATCGTTTGTCACTGGGGTTGACAACTATTCAGTGTTACTGTAGCCAGGCCGTCCAGTATATTAGGCTAAATTGTTTTACCCCCATGTGGGACTGCAATCGTCCTGCGAACTATCTGAGACCAAAAAAAGGCTTAAATCTTCCTGCAAAAAGCAGATACAAGAAAAAATCTAACAAAGCGATGGAATAAACTCCTATACTTTGTCAAAAAAAGATTTGTCGAGTGATATCAAGGGTTATGCGTTGGTTGTGTTCTCAGACATATCCATCCATCCATTATGGATACGTCATCCAGTTGTGTCCAGTGCAAATGTACTTAGTCCACGGGCTTTCCAGTCCGTTTATCATAAGCGACTTCAGGCATGCGAGTTTTCGTTTTTTGGCCTCATTTTTTTTTAAACCTATTCGGTCCAGTTGAAGGTCCATATTGTGTTTTCTTTGAGGTTTATTCATATGACGTCACATACATCCCATCCCATCCATTTTCTACCACTTGTCCCTTTTGGGGTCGCGGCGGTTGCTGGAGCCTATCCCAGCTAAACACGGGCGGAAGGTGGAGTACACCCTGGACAAGTCGCCACCTCATCACAGGGCCAACACAGATAGACAGACAACATTCACACTCACATTCATACACTAGAGCCAATTTTAGTGTTGCCTATCAACCTATCCCCAGATGCATGTTTATACATCCATCCATCCATCCATTTTCCATCCCTTGTCTCTTTTGGGATCGCGAGGGTTGCTGGAGCCTATCCCAGCTAAACATGGACGGAAGGTGGTGTACACCCTGTACAAGTCGCCACCTCATCACAGGGCCAACACAGATAGACAGACAACATTCACACTCACATTCACACACTAGGGCCAATTTAGTGTTGCCAATCAACCTATCCCCAGGTGTATGTTTTATACATTCATCCATCCATTTTCTACCGCTTGTACCTTTAGGGTCGTGGGGGGTCACTGGAGGCTATCTCGGCTGAATTCAGGCGGAAGGTGTTGTACACCCTGGACAAGTCGCCACCTCATCACAGGGCCAACACAGATAGACAGACAACATTCACACTCACATTCACACACTAGGGCCAATTTAGTGTTGCCAATCAACCTATCCCCAGATGCATGTTTATACAGCCATCGATCCATTTTCTACCCCTTGTCTCTTTTGGGATCGCGAGGGTTGCTGGAGCCTATCCCAGCTAAACATGGACGGAAGGTGGTTTACACCCTGGACAAGTCGCCATCTCATCACAGGGCCAACACAGATAGACAACATTCACACTCACATTCACACACTAGGTCCAATTTACTGTTGCCAATCAACCTATCCCCAGGTGCATGTTTTATACAGTAAAGATAAAAAGGGAACATACACACTTTCAATATTTTCAGCTGAATCAGAAAGTCAATACAGCACAAAATTGTATTTCTACATCATGTTACCACTGTCCCTTGTTTTGTAGAGAGAAAGTTGGCTGCAAACTACTTTCAATGTTTAAACTGGTCAAATAGTGTTTTGATACATATTTTATTCATTTGTATTTGTGTGATTAATATACATCACATTTGTGCGATTACATTGGTGTTTACATATCTTATTTGCTGTTAGCTTTTTTTGTGTATAACATTGTATATAATACAATATTACAATTAGTATAATAAATAAACAGTAATACAAATAGTCAGGACTCCCTCCCGTGTTGGTTGTTGTGCGTACTTAATATTCAGCCATGTATCAGTCGGGATTAGTATTAGTGTTCCTATTCCTGTCACGCCTAAGGTTCATGTTTTGTTTTGGTTATGTTCGGTTTAGTTTTTTGGACATTTAGTTCTGTTTTGCATTTCCTTGTCTTGTTACCATGCCATCTCATTAGTTTTCCTTTATCATGTCTGATCATGAGTTTGTATGGCCATACTACCCTGAGCATCCCCAAACTAATTTATTGTCAAAGCTAAGTAGTGTCTGGCCTGGTTAGTACTTGGATGGGAGACTACCTAGGAATACCAGGTGCTGTTTGACCTTGGGACTCTTTAAGTTCCTTTTTTTTTTCCTCGCTCCCTGTTTTGTCACCATGACGACCAATCAGTTCACCTGTCTTGTCTCACGCCTGTTTGCACTTATGTTCATTATTTAAGCCACAGTTACCAGGTAGTCAGTCTGGCGACATCACCTCCTGCACATATGATATCCATGCTGCTTTTCTCATACCCTTGTCACAGTAAGTTTTCTTGTTATTTATACTACAGTGCAAGTTTTTTGTTTCATGTTTATAGTTAATTGCCTTTGTGCTAGTCTTTTGTTTCATAGCCCAGTTTTTTGTACCGCCATTGTGCGTACTTTTTGTTGGTTCCTGTTTTTAATTTTAGTGTTAAAATAAAGATGTCTTTACCATCACGCCGTTTCCACTCCATTCGCTTTGCATCTCGGGAAACCAACCCAAGACCAAGTCCAAGTCTGACAATTCCTTCCTCAGTTTGTGTTCAAATACATGTGTCAAGTTGTCAGTGCAACCAAACGTTCATCTTCATTTATGCTTTCCTGCCTTTTTTAAAAACTTTTTCCCCTATTGTAATTTTTTCAGTGATATGATTGTTCGTCAAAGTGTCTTTATTACCTCTTTATTACAAATAGTTGGGCTCAAAAGGATACACATTTCTAACCAACAAAAAGGTGGTTCACACTCTCCGCCATAGGGGGGCGGTAATAAACACGAAAGTCGCTTGCAGACCGCTAACAAAAGAAGAAGAAGAAAGTAAAGGAAAAAATACGAGAAGGAAGCTTTTTGTTTTATTTTGTTGTCCCGCGACACAATACACGTTGTTTGGAACTATGTCGTCTTTACAAACTGCTGATCCAAATGGACATAAAGGTAGGCTTTAGGTGTTTAATGCGCGATACTTTTCACTATTATGCTGTAAGAGAGCACTCGCCGCCGCCTTATGGCTAAAAGTAACATTTGCATATATTGGTGTTTTGTCCCCACGCAGGGAACAGGCTGGCGTGTTCGCTGCACGGATGTACACGCGTGTACACAGACGCCACTGCTTTGGAAAGTCATGTCAGGGACCATGAAATCCCAGTGCAGTCTCTAGAGGGTAAGACATTCCATAAAGATGTAGATCTGACAATAATATGATTTTCTTAGTATCTTGGTATCTGTCTGATCAAGGGACACCTCTAAGATCATTGAAACATTTCAAACATTTGCCATTTATTTATATATATATATTACGGCTGCGAATCTTTGGTCCCACGATAAGATTCTTGGGGTCGCGATTCGATAATGTAGCCGAGTGTCCTGGGCTCGCATATTCTGGGTACTGATAAAATAAAATAATAAAAGGGAGTCATGAGAGCAGGTCTGGTCTCCACCACTTCTTTATTGTTCCCTTCTTTACACCTCTCTCCATATAGCGCACCTTCTTCAACAACCCACATTTATATAGACCTCTTACGTCACAGCCCTACGGCAACACTGGATGAACACACTGAACTGTTTGTTACAATAATATATCGCTTTTTTTCGATTCAATGCGATTCTCGATTCAAAAACGATATTTTTCCGATTCAAAACGATTCTGTATTCATTCAATACATAGGATTTCAGCAGGATCTACCCCAGTCTGCTGACATGCTAGCAGAGTAGTAGATTAAAAAAAAAAGCTTTTATAATTGTAAAAGACAATGTTTTATCAACTGATTGTAATAATGTAAATTTGTTTTAACTATTAAACGAACCAAAAATATGATTTATTTATCTTCGTGAAAACATCGGACACAGTGTGTTGTTGTTGTAAGCACAATACCAATGGCGCACAAAATGCTCAATTGCAAATTTAATGTCAAATCAAATGTTTATTGGATTCATCACTATACAGTGTACATCCACGACTAAACTACTGACTAAACTACTACCACAACTTGGTTTACTATTTATAAAATATAATAATGTAGGGTTACCTGGAACTTGAAATAGGCCACCTGGCCTGAATCCACACTTGGTAGTAGTTTAGTTGTGGATATACACTTTATAGTGATGAATCAAACATTTGATTTGATATTAAATTTGCAAAATGCAGTTGCGCATTTTGCAAATTGCGCGCCATTGGTATTGTGCTTACAACATTGTCAAGCTTATGAGATGCGATGCAAGTGGAAGCCACTGTGACAATATTGTTCTTTTTTTTAATAACTAATATTGATACTGTTGTTGATATTCACTTTTTTGTTTCACTACCGGTACTTTTGGTTTGTTCTTTGTCGTGTTTGTGTCTCCTCTCAATTGCTCTGTTTATTGCAGTTCTGAGTGTTGCTGGGTCAAGTTTGATTTTGGAATTGGATTGCATTGTTATGGTATTGCTGTGTAGTGGTTTGTTGGACTGATTAAAAAGAAAAGAGAATTGATTCTGAATCGCACAACGTATTCGAATAGATTTTTTTCCCCACACCTTTTTTATATATATATATATATATATATATATATATGTATGTATGTATGTATGTATGTATGTATGTATGTATGTATGTATGTATGTATGTATGTATGTATGTATAAAGATCCAGTGTGCTTCCAGTTCAAAAATGGCTTACCACGTCACCTGAACTATTCTCGCTTGGCACACAGATATCAAAACTAATGTGAACATGCTGTGTGTGTATGTATGTGTGTGTATATATATATATATATGAGGGCTGTGAATCTTTGGTTGTCCCACGATTCGATTCAATATCGATTCTTGGGGTCACGATTTGATATATAAATTTTTTTTCGATTTGATTCAAAAACGATATTTTTCCGATTCAAAACGATTCTCTATTCATTCAATACATAAGATTTCAGCAGGATCTACCCCAGTCTGCTGACATGCTAGCAGAGTAGTAGATTTTAAAAAAAAAAGCTTTAAATATTGTAAAGGACAATGTTTTATCAACGGATTGCAATAATGTAAATTTGTTTTAACTATTAAACGAACCAAAAATATGACTTATTTTATCTTTGTGAAAACATTGGACAAAGTGTGTTGTCAAGCTTATGAGAGTGTAAGTGTAAGCCACTGTGACACTTTTTTTTTGTTTTTGTTTTTATGAATGTCTAATGATAACGTCAATGAGGGATTTTTAATCACTGCTATGCTGAAATTATAACTAATATTGATACTGTTGTTGATGATATTCATTTTTGTTTCACTACTTTTGGTTTGTTCTGTGCCGTGTTTGTGTCTCCTCTCAATTGCTCTGTTTATTGCAGTTCTAAGTGTTGCTGGGTCAGGTTTGGTTTTGGAATTGGATTGCATTGTTATGGTATTGCTGAATAGTGGTTTGTTGGATTGATTAAAAAAAAATCGATTTAAAAAAAAAAAAGAGAATAGATTCTGATTCGCACAACGTATTCGAATCGATTTTTTCCCACACCCCTATATATATATATATATATATATATATATTGGCCCCCAGTTAAATGGTAGATGGGTTGTACTTGTATAGCGCTTTTCTACCCCTTTTTAAGGAGCCCAAAGCACTTTGACAGTATTTCCACATTCGCCCATTCATACACTGATGGCGGGAGCTGCCATGCATGGCGCTCACCAGGACCCATCAGGAGCAATGGTTACGTGTGTTGTCCAAGGACACAACAGACGTGACTAGGATGGTAGAAGGTGGGGATTGAACCAGTAACCCTCAGATTACTGGCACAACCACTCTTAACAACTTTGCCACGCCTTCTACGTTTTAACCCAATACGGCCCCCAAGTCAAAAAGGTTGGGGACCCCTGCTGTACATGATATATACTTCGATAAACTCTTTTGGTAAATTCAGGTATTTCTCGTAGCTCACACAATAAGACGTACCAATTACATATTAAAAGAATGAGAATCAAAACAATAAAACCAGGCTAATGTAAAGATAAAAGAACACTGTAAAATAGATGAACCTTTAACATCACCTTATTGAAGACTTGTTGGCAAAGACAGTGATGAGGGAAGAGGAACCTTCATACTTGCCCGTGAGCTCTTTCTTGAATTTGATGGTGTTTCTCAACGTCTTTATCAAAGTTGTGTCCAAGTGCGGTACAATTTTCCCAGGTAATGTTCTATACATCAATTAGGGAGATCTTTTATTATGGGTGTGTCATTTTATTATGTGTTGATGAAAACAATGAATTTCATCCATTAGAAAATGTTAAAGTGTAACACTTCACGGATGCATTGTTCTAAATGTGTGCAATATTGTTGAATACAAAAAATATTTATTTTCCCCCCAAATTTTTTCCATACTAATCTAAGGTAAAGTTACAGTAATAAACACATGTTTGCATGATAGTTATTGCTTTATTCCAATTCACTAATCAGCAATTGGCAATAAACCTCAAAATCCTGATGTTGTGTACAATTCCCAGATCTTGTTCTTGAAATGTATGTAAATGTATCTCTCCGCAGGTAAAGTGTTCAACTGCTGCACTGCAGGATGTAGCTGCTCCTTCCCAAATATGCAAAAACTGATGGAACACACCCGACGTCATCATAAACCCAACCTGTTCTTCCAGTAGGTCACATGATTGATTGATTTGTATAGTACATATTCCGTACAATTGATCACTAAATAGTAAAACCCAAATAAGTTTTGTAACTTGTTTAAGTCGGGGTCCACGTTAATCAATTCACTACACTTATTCATACAACGCTAACCTCCTGAAGACTTTTGAAAAAGACAAAAAGAATATGATTGTACTGTACAAGTTGCACATACCGCATCAAGTAGGTGAGAGTCGTATGGGCCGTACCAGCAGCTCGAGGGTTCCGTTTTCGATTTCTGCTCCTGCCATCGTTGTCCTTGGGCAAGACATTTTATCCACCTGCTACCGGTGCTACCCGCACTGGTAGCTTATAGATGTAGTTATCGGGTTTTACTATGGAAAGCGCATTGAGTCCCTAGAGAAAAACACTATATAAAATATAATTCCCTTAATGTCGATAAATGGTGCCACACTAATAAATGTGTAATGAAATTATTAGTGACATATGCTTTTCTCTGACCGCCTGCTTCCTTTCTTACATATTTACATGTGTTTGCTTTGAAGTGGTTAAGTGTGTTTGTGTGTGTGTATATATAAGTGCCATATGGGTTTTTAAGAGAAACATATGTCAATATTACAATAAATCTGATGTCTTCTAACCTAGACATCTGAACAGTCAACACTAAGTCTTCCATTTGAATGTCCTGAAATTAAGACTGTTTAAAACACTCCTTACCAACTCCACCGGCACAAAAATGTAATCACAATATTATGCCTTGATACGTTTTGGTCTTTCGTGTTACTGCCGTTCCAATCTGAGCTTTTGGGAAAATGTCTGATAGGAAAGATTCAGAATTCTTTTAAACATGTCATGCAGTGTGGTTTTTTTTTTTTTTTACCTAAATAAATAAAAAAAAAAGCTGTGAATCCTGTTTTGAGCTAGTGGCTTTCTCTGTGTGTAGGTGTGAGAACTGCCGCACAAAGCTAAAATCCTACCGTGGCCTCCTGACTCACCTCAACACCTGTTCCAAAGTTCCACGGGGGAAAATCAAGTCAATGGAGCCGACATCCCTTCAACCAGTCGCTTCGACAAACCCAATCACGACCACTTTAGCGACTAACCCAAACCCACCTCAGCTGGAGGCGATGTCCACGCCACGCCAACTCACTTCTAACATCCCTGACAATTCTCTGTCTGATACTACTCTTCCGCCTATCCTCCTTCCTCAATGCTCGTTGAACCAAGACACTACCAGGGTCCCTAGTGGTCTGGGAGAAGAACCCAGGTGAACCTCTCGTCCACTCAAAGCAAACCCACCTCAGACCACACAATACTCTAGTATTCACATCATTTGTTCTTGAGAGGCCATTTCTAAACTGTGTGAACAAAAACATTAAATGTGTTTTGAATAAAATACCCAAAAGCCACACTTGAATAAAAGTTCATACTTTCCAGGAAGCTCACCGGAGTAAAAGTGGAATTTTCAGCAGTCTATCCATCCATCCATTTTCTACTGCTTATTTCCTTTTGTGGTCACAGGGGGTGCTGGAGCCTATCTCAGCTACAATCGGGCAGAAGGCAGGGTACTCCCTGGACAAGTCACCATCTCATCGCAGGGCCAACACAGATAGACAGACAACATTCACACACTAGGGACCATGTAGTGTTGCCAATCAACCTATCCCCAGGTGCATGTCTTTGGAAGTGGGAGGAAGCCGGAAGGAACCGACGCAGTCAAGGGGAGAACATGCAAACTCCACACAGAAAGATCCCGAGCCCGGGATTCAACCCAGAACTACTCAGGACCTTCGTATTATGAGGGAGACGCACTAACCCCTCTTCCACCTTGCTGCCATTTCTGCTGTCTACTGTACTTGAAAACATTTAGAAGTACAAGTGAAAGAGCAGAAGGGGAGATGCTAATGAAGTGGTTCCAATTAACAAAAAGAATGAGAAAAGAACAGAGCTAAATATTGCAATCAACATGTGCTGTAAGTTTAAAAAGGATGTGACAATACTATGCTGTCATAACTCACCTCCAGGAGCTACATTGGCACAAACAACACAGAACTCCAACTTCCCAGTTTTATGTCCCTTTAAAAAAAGATAAGTATTAAATCTTCAAGTGCGATCCTTGGTGGAAAAAGTCTGGACAGCTCTGTTGTAAACAAACAGACAAGTGCTGGCATTGTCGAAATACAACTGTTAATATTAATACTGCTCTTCAAGCAGAGGTGCCGCTACATTCACTAGAAAACTACAATCAACAACTTTTTGGATACATTTTACTTGTCAGAAATGCTATTATTTGTTGGATTGAGTATCATTCAGATCGCTACATTTATTTATGTCATGCTTATATTTGGGCACGGCGTGGCGAAGTTGGGAGAAACCTGAGGGTTACTGGTTCCATCCCCACCTTCCACCATCCTAGTCACGTCCGTTGTGTCCTTGAGCAAGACACTTCACCCTTGCTCCTGATGGGTCCTGGTTAGCGCCCTGCATGGCAGCTCCCACCGTCAAGTGTGTGAATGTGTGGATGTGGAAATAGTGTCAAAGCGCTTCGAGTACCTTGAAAGTAGAAAAGCGCTATACAAGTATAAACCATTTAATTTATTTGTATATCATCTATTAGTATTGCTTGCAAAACGTCTTTATTTGGCTTGTCAAGAGACGGTCGGTCTCGTGACTCCGTTTCACCAAGCCAACATAAGAATTAGTGATGCTATATATGTATGTCATACATGTTATGACATACATATATATATATATATATATATGTATATGTATGTCATAACAGGGTTAATGTCAGCATATGTGCAGCTAAAACATATAGAACTTACCAGAGTGTTTTCTTTCATTGTAAATCTTGTAGGCTGAAATGTGAACATGTCTACCAGTCGGCGGGTGACGGATAGAACTGTTTCTTTTTTCTAGTTTGTAACGAAGTCAACATTGACATTGCCAAGTCTGACATTTCACGTGACTACGATCGGTGAAATAAAGTCAAGCATCACTTATATATATATATATATATATATATATATATATATATATATATATATATATATATATATATAGATATCAATCAATCAATCAATGTTTACTTATATAGCCCTAAATCACTAGTGTCTCAAAGGGCTATATATATATATATATATATATATATGTTGTGGTATATATGGTGTTTTATATATATATATATATCAATCAATCAATCAATGTTTACTTATATAGCCCTAAATCACTAGTGTCTCAAAGGGCTATATATATATATATATATATATATATATGTTGTGGTGTATAAGGTGTGGTATGTACGTTGTGTTGTATAACCATCCATCCATTTTTTTCTACCGCTTGTTCTGTTCGGAGTGCTGGAGCCTATCTCAGGTGCACACGGGCGGAAGGCAGTGTATACCCTGCACAAGTGACCCCCTCGTCGCAGGGCCAACACAGAGACAACATTCATGCTATGTTGTGGTATACAGTATATGTTGTGTTGTATATATGACGTGTTATATATGTTGTGGTATACAGTACATGTTGTGGTATATATGACGTGTCATGTATGTTGTGGTATATGCACCCACCAACAACGGTTTAAGTGCAAGTACCAGGAAAAAAAAGCTACTAAATAAATTAGGTTACTCACGAGCTAAAAAGTAGTTGAGCGCAGTAGTTTGTCCACTGAATACTTACTCTTATGTAGGTAATTATTTGGACGACTATTCTTACTCTATATTCACACTACATGAGGCAATTCCTGAAGGAATTGTGTGTGAATGTTCCAATGCTGAAGTTGAAATCAAATCCTGGAATATGTTTTATAGTAGTTGAAGTAGGGAACACAATTCCCAAACAGGCTGAATATTTTGAAGTTGGAACGGTTTGACTCAGATGAAAAATGTGGGAGTTGTGGAACTTTGAAGAATGTCCCATTAATTTCAATGGAAATTTCCCCCAAAATTGTGAATTTCAAGAAAAGCGGGAATTTTTTGGAAAATGGTAAAAAACTTGAGTGAGTTGAAATGGTTGGTGTTGGAATTTTTCAAATTGGTTGAGAAATGTTGAAGTAGTAACATGTTGAATTGAGAAATGATATTATGGAATTCCTGGAATTTTGTGAAAACCGGGAATTTCTCCAGTTCAAAAAACAACTTTGTATTTTGTCTTGATTAATAGGAATATTTTGAGGGTGGAACGGTTGAAATTAGTTGAAAAATGCGGAAGGAGTAGTCGCCAGAAAAAAAGGGTGGAAATGGGGCTTTGGAAAACCATGAATTTTGGAAAATCCTGGAATTTTTTTTTACTTGGAAAAAAGGTTGTTTATATTTCCAGAATGGTGGAATTTGTTGAAGGTGGAATGGTTTGAATAGGTTGAAAAATGTGGAAATGGAGAACATTTGAAAAATGCCCAATTTATTTTGAATGGGGAAAAATGTCCCAGAAAACCTGAAATTCTGGGCAATTTTTGGAATTTTTCAAGGGAAAGCCCGCAATTCACGAATGAGCTGAGCAGTTTGAAGCTGGAACAGTTTGAATAGGGTGAAAATTTAGGAAAGTAGTGCGCCCAAAATCTGGAGAAGAATAGTTTAATAAATAAATGAATTTTGGTGTTGAAAACCAATGCTTTGTAGCCTTCACACATTACTCTAAAAGTGCTTCTTAATTATGTTCTGTTACGCCCCCCCTACACACACACACAGTCTTCACCGTGCTTATTAAATAGTATGATTTGTCTACAAAATTGTAACTACACCTCAGCATATGCTTAAGATTAAAGGAAACAACACGCCTGTCTGTCTTGGTCTCCCACCTGGGTTATAGCGAAGCCAAAAACTACATACCTTCATCATATTGTGGTGTGACAAAAAAAAATCATTTTCCTAGAGGTCACACGCGCCCGTTCATTATTTGAGAAGGACTGCCATAAAAGCACATGTATCAAACTCAAATCCGCCTGACACGTCATTTAAGATGCCTGCGAAAGCCTGGGAATTATGTGGATACCTCATCTTTCTTACAAAATTTTTTCATTGTTTCCATTTTGACAGAAAGAAAATGTATGTAATACATAAAATTTCACGTTTTAAACTTTTGACATATATACAAATATTTTATTTTTATTGGTGTGAATCTTTGGGCACTTCGCCATTCGATTCTGATTCTTGGGGTGAGTATTTGATTCATAATCGATACTGGATTCAACACGATTCTCGATTTAAACGATTTTTGCATTGTATTATTTAGTAAAATAATAACAACACCTTAACAAAACAGCTTACTGGTTACAAAACCTCCTTTTGGTTGCTGACATATGTGCACCAAATAAGCATTAAGATGGCCTAAACATTTTTAGAAAAAAAATTGGGATTCAAATGTGATAAATATTTTTTAGCACCCTTATATTATATACCATATGATAGTTTGTAAAAAAAACAAATACTTAAGTATCTGCCTGTCACCTTGACTTACGATTTCTAAGCAAGTAATTCATAATTTTGTATGTACGAAAATCAAATAACCAAATGCATAAGCAATAATATGAGGCGATAATACTTTTATATTCTTATATTATCTGTTACAAGCGGCCCCATGACTGCGATGTGGCTCTCGATGAAAACAAGTTCCGACACCCCTGCTCTAAAGTGACCCAGCATCTGCCTTCAACCAATAATAAACTTTTCTACTATTAATTATTCCCACTCATCTCACCTACATGGTAATTATAAAATGTCATATTGTATTCAAAAATAATTGGCTACTTAGTTACATGGTTTGTATTTTGTACACTTACCGCACCAAAAATTAAGCAAACTGTGACCCCAATACTGAAGTACGGGGTCACACCATATTGTAGCATCTTTAGTTTCACTGCATTGATATTTTAGCTTTATTCACTTTCTACGTTCATGGTTAGACAATAATAATTATTTAATTCTAAACCCCGAAAGGGAATAAGCGGTAAAAAATGGATGGATGGATAATTCTAAGGGCTTAATGATGAAAAACTAAATTACTACCGGTAAATAACTTGTTGACAGACCTAAACCATATTGGGCACTTGTAGACATTTCTTAGAACAGCAGGTTTATGGTGATTTAAAAGCTGATTGACATCTCGGGGTGACTGTGGTCTCCAACAAAGGTGATCATGAGATTAATACACAGAGTCCATGAGTGATCAAAACATATTTCCAAAACATAAGGACAAAAAAAACACCTTTATTTCTATTGGAAAGAGATGTAAGTATTAGACGAGTGTCATAGAAAGAATGGTCTGTTCTTTGACCAAGCTCATTCCACAATAACAACAATAATAATATGAATAATAAGCAATTATCATGTCAGACATCATCACATGTTAACTGAAGTGTTTGAAAGAAGATCATGGGGGAGATGACATTTAGTAGTCAGAACATTAGCATTGTTGAAATGACTTGGTCCATCCATGTCGCGTCACTGCCTAACAACTGCCGTTTTCTTTGACACAAACACTAAAACTTGGTTCTTTTTCAATGAACAAGATCATGATAATGTTTAAAACATGGATCAGCGCACACATGATGACTGACACACTAACAGTAATTTCCCCCACATCAGACATATTTGTTTTTGTATTGTTACTGTTCTTAATAAAATCTTTTCTGGTTAATTGCATACGTCTTTCCTGCTGGAAGTTTCCGGAAGAATAAACTGTTTCCTCTGCTCATGTTGCCCTGGAAAGAAGGAAGAATTGAAATGTGGTCACCACCTAGTATAATAAATGACCTTAATAGAATATTATGAGAAACTTCTGATTTTATAAAACCAATGTCATGGTGCAGAAAGGTAAAAATAAAGAAATACATAAAAGTTACATTATCTATTATACATATTGCATGTGTGCAAATTGGGAGTACTGTTTAAGGAGCAGGCAACCAATATTTTTTGTGACCCATATGAGACACCATATCTACCCGGAAGTAGTTGTATGCGGACTTGGGGTTGAAGGTAAACTAATGTAAGTAGAAGACGGAGGATCAAGGGGGTTTCAATCAAGGATGTCTTTGCATTAACTTAGCCAAACATTGAATATGTTGTATAAAGAGAATAACCTGATTAGTTACATCAGGAATGTATTATCTCGCTACGAGCAAGGGGGCTGGCTTAGTAGAAAATGACTAATTACAAACGTGGATTATCTGTCATTCAAGAAGAACAATAATCTGATGAAGAATATAAAGAAAATATAGCTTCTAAAGGAAACAAGGTTACAGTTGAAAAATGCAAGACCCTGATTGAAAATTTCCCACTATGCTAATTAAAGGGGAACTGCACTTTTTTGGAATTTTGCCAAGTGTTCACAATCATTATGAGAGACAAGGAGATGGATGGATTTTTAAATGCATTCTAAAACGTAAACACAAATTCTCCCACGATGGAGCTATTGTGATGTCCTCTATTCCATCCATAAAGCCCTCGAAATAACCATCTAAAACCGCCAAAATTTCCTCACTCATATTTAGTGACTGGAATATTAACCAAGTATTGGTTATATTGTTATGATAAGCGCTAAGACAGACAAACGCTTGTATGGCTATGTTGACATCATTGGATGGTGAAGGTGAGCTGCTTTCTTACCTCGAAGCTGGTTAAATGTTTCTCTAGATCATAAATAATAACTCTCACCTTGATAATAAAATAATGAGGACATAATCCGACAGGTTGGTCAACTTAGATAGCCAATTTAGAACCGAAAATGGTGAGAAAGACAAAAAAAAGATGCTTAGTTCAACCCCACTTTTTTCTTCTTGAGGATAATGACTTAATCTAAATGGGAATGTCTCAACATTCTATCAGTCAGCATCCTAGTGAGTGGAGACATTGTACCGTAAGTGATATTTAATTATGTGTCTTGTCTGTCATGAAGTCTGCAGTGAGTAGTAACTAGTGAGGTTGTTGAATGAAAAAGTCAACTTTATGATGCGTTTTTGAAATTAATGCTTAAAATGAGCAAACATGTAAATATTTGGAATGTGCCTGTTACTACATAACATATACTTTATAGTTACAGCATGTATACAAAACCTTAATGGAAGTGTTTGGATGTTTATAGTGCTTTATAGGCAGAATAGTCATGTGAATGTACAAAGAATGGTTGATGATGGTTCTCAGTTCTCACTGTCAAGCGCTTGAGTGTGTAAAAAGACGCTATATAAATCTAATCTATTATCATATGCACATAACAGTATACTGCTTTATTTTAATGATGTAGTTGACCATTTTAGTTTTATTCTTTCAACTTCAGGGTGCTGTGGATATTAAGCTGTGCCGTGGGAACTTTTCCCATTTCAATTAAATCAGGGGTCTCAATCAGGTACTGTCTTTAGCGCCATCTACACCCTGTTCAAACAGCGTGCAAGCCCAGTTATATGTTGTATCTGGCTACCTGAGATGCACGTGTGTTATGGCAAGACATACTTGATCAACTGCTACACACTTAGGGTGTCCTTTAACATTGTTACATATATGTGCCACACTGTGAACCCACACTAAACAAGAATGAGAAACACATTTTGGGAGAACATCTGCACCGTAACACAACATAACAAATACCCAGAATCCCATGCAGCCATAACTCTTCCGGGCTACAATATACACCCCCACTACCACCAAACCCCCCACGCCTCCACTTGCGTCGGTTGAGGTGGTGTATATTGTAGCCCGGGAGAGTTAGGGCTGCAAGGTGTTCTGGGTATTTGTTCTGTTGTGTTTAAGTTGTGTTACTGAGCGGATGTTCTCCCGATATGTGTTTGTCGTTCTTGTTTGGTGTGGCGCATATTTGTAACAGTGTTAAAGTTGTTTATACGGCCACCCTCAGTGTAACCTGTATGGCTGTTGATCAAGTATGTCTTGCAGTAACTTACGTGGATCTGCAGAAGCCTAATACAACATGTTACTGAGCCGGCACGCTAGTTGTGTGATGTAAAAGCGGACGCGATGACATGTTGTAGAGCAGTGGTTCGCAAATGGGGATACGTGTACCCCTGGGGGTACTTGAAGGTATGCCAAGAGGTACGTGAATTTTTTTTTAATATTCTAAAAAATAGCAGCCATTCAAAAATCTTTTATAAATATATTTATTGAATAATACTTCAACAAAATATAAATGCAAGTTCATAAACTGTGAAAAAAAATACAAAAATGCAATATTCAGTGTTGACAGCTACATTTTTTTATGGACATGTTCCATAAATATTGCTGTTAAAGATGTATTTTTTGTGAAGAAATGTTTAGAATTAAGTTGATGAATCCAAATGGATCTCTATTACAATCCCCAAAGAGGGCACTTTAAGTTGATGATTACTTCTATGTCTAGAAATCTTTATTTGTAATTGAATCACTTGTTTATTTTTCAACAAGTTTTTTAGTTATTTTTATATCTTTTTCCAAAATAGTTCAAGAAAGACCACTATAAATGAGCAATATTTAGCACTGTTATACAATTTAATAAATCAGAAACTGATGACAAAGTGCTGTATTTTACTTCTTTATCTCCTTTTTTCCAACCAAAAATGCTTTGCTCTGATTAGGGGGTACTTGAATAAAAAAATTGTTTACAGGGGGTACATCACTGAAAAAAGGTTGAGAACCACTGTTGTGGAGGACAATTAAAGGCAGTGCAGTCACCACATGCCCTCAATAACGTCGGCCGGGAGAAAATTGGGACAAATTCGAGAGAATGGTTGCACCGGTAGATTGTCAGGAGGTGCACTGAAATTCGAGAGTCTCCCTGAATTAATCGTGAGGGTTGGCAAGTATCTTGCCATTCATAGAAGGTGAATTAATTAAAAAGTGCATGTTAGAGTTTTTAAGAAATCTTTTCTTGCGGCCCAGCGTCACCCAGTTTCTGCATCCAGTGGCCCCCAGGAAAATTGAGTTTGGGACCCCTAATCTGAATGGTTAAAAAAAAAAAAAAAAAAAAAATAGAAGTCACTTTGTTACCGCTTGTGATTTAGACCCCCTTGGTCGTCCGGTCTATCTTCTTTTATTTATTCATTTTTTCTTACCTTCACGTAAAACTAATTCCGGTTAAACTTGGTGTCTCAAACAAATTTGCAATATATATATTGAAAAAAACATTTTAGTATATTTAAAAAATTATTAAAAGATACATGGATTAAGACCGATCGAACACACATTGTATTGTTTGAAGGTAGATAGACATCATGAAATATGTCAGTGATTATTTCTTTACATTCAGTAATGAGATAATTCCCTATTAAACTTTTTGAAAATGTTGCACCTTTCATGTGAATGAATGCAAAGAAGTCTGTCTCTTTTCTAACAACACAGATTTTCTTTAATACAAAATAAAAAGCTGCCTCTTTCGTTTCAGGAAGAAAATATACATTAACCGCAATATAGAGCGATTTGCAATACAATAGCCATACTCGCAATTATAAATCAATAACATACATTATTTTATGTGTACATACACACACACATATATATATATACACATATATATATGTATATATATATAATTTCTTTATTTTTTTTTAAATACACTTTTAATTTGATTAATTAATTACGTTATCTAGTTATTAATTTTTTTCTTAAATAGTGGACAAAAAAACAGTGTTTACTTTTGCTATTTATCATTCAGCAAATGTGCAAATGTTTGGTCAACAACTTTGTTTTTCTTATGTGGTGTATAATGCAGTCCTCGTTTATAAGCATAGAATAAACACATGCTTATACACAGACAACATACATGTCGGGCATAACTGACCTGACATTAGTAAGTGATACCAGTGATTTTCTTTTTAATCCCATACAGAGTAAAATTCCGGCTCGTATCGGCGATACAGATCCGATGCTAATACTTTGTGCAAATATACCCAATGTGTGTGGTGAAATTTTACGAGTAGTGTATCGGTCAAGGCGCACAGCATAAGGGAAAAATATTTGAAGCCACAGAGGCTAAACATCAATTTGTGAGGTATTCACATCGTTAAAAGCTAAATTTTGAGTTAACTTTTCATAGAAACTGCAGTTTCCAAACTGATATAAAAACAAATCTACTGCAAAGGATCCTGCTTCTCAAAAAAAGTTGAAAAATGCTCAAGTGAACATTATAGTTTTACACTTGACACTTTACAAGTTTTTTTTTCATGTTTGCTTGTAACATTGAATGTTCCTGTACTATTCTTTGCACTTAAAAATACACATTTGTAGTAATAAATATGATTACAACATTTTAACATTGTTTGTGTTCAATTACTTTGTGTTTTCGTAAACATTCCTGCCACTTAATTTTACACAATATGCCATTTTTACTACTTTTTGCGACACATCTGCAATGTACGATTTGAGCGAGCGCATCTAAATTTTTGAGCGTCCAATACAATTTGTGAGCGCGCATTCAGAAGTGCGTGCATGTCATACAATCTGTGTGTGCGTATCTGAGGTGTGCCTACATTTAACCAACCACGGAAGACAAAGCAGGAAGCTTGGCAGCACTGAGCAAGTGTTCCAGCATGGTCCAAACATGATCAGTGGCTGCAAAGCTCCAACTAGTGATAAGGAAAGGCAAGGGGGAGTTACAGACAACCCTTTTTACATTTTCAAGTGGCTAGCTAGCTAGCTAGCTAGCTAGATAGATAGATAGATAGATAGATAGTACTTTATTGATTCCTTCAGGAGAGTTCCATCCATCCATCCATTTCCTACCGCTTATTCCCTTTTGGGGTTGCGGGGGGCGCTGGCGCCTATCTCAGCTACAATCGGGTGGAAGGCGGTGTACACCCTGGACAAGTCGCCACCTTATCGCAGGGCCAACACAGATAGACAGACAACATTCACACTCACATTCACACACTAGGGCCATTTTAGTGTTGCCAATCAGGAGAGTTCCTTCAGGAAAATTAAAACAATACAGACGGATCAAAATAACCAATCCCAGATCACTGTGCCTACAATTAACCAACTACGGAAGACACTAGGCAATTTAAACCAATCAGAAACAATGTAAGGCGGGTCTTGGCGTCTCTCTTTCACACACCTCGGCTGTACGTTGTTTCTGATTGGTTTAAATACGTGGTGTCTTCCATGGTTGGTTAAATGTAGGCACACCTCAGATACACACGCGCAGATTGTATTACACACACGCACTTCTGATTGCGCTTACACAAGTTGTATTACACGCTCAGAAATCTGGATGCGCTCGCTCATATCTTACATTGTAGAATTGTCGCAAAAGTCATGTGTACAAAAGACAGCCAATAGGGGGTTCCTGCTTTTTGCAGATCATAGATACGTACGTAGATGCATGCACTGCTGAACGCTCAAATCTTACACGGCAGAAGTGCTACAAAAGTTACGCCTAAGAAACTTTTCTGATTAGGGACAGACACAAAACTTAAAATACACGTACGCAGATCTGCATACACACACTTGGATTGATATACCGACACACAAATTAGTACACACGTGCGCACAATAGATTACACGCACAGATTGAGATACACGTTTGCAACTAAATTTGCTACAATACTTCGACACATGTCAGGGTCTGCGGGGATTTGCGCAAAGACACATTAAACCACATATTCGTGTTTAAAAAGTGAATGCACATAAATGAGCTAACCTCTCGGCTCAGGTGACTCCAGCAGTGCACCCAGGTAGGATATACTGATGCATACGGAGGACGCCCTCCAGCCAGCCTGCAAAAAGTGTGTGTTTCACATTTTATTTGAAAAGACAGAACAATGATTGGTCAGCTAACTCACCCGCAATTATTGACAGCCATGAGGTTTGATACCAATACAAAAGGGTATGTCAGCATGCTTGCAAAGAACTGCACAAAAAGGACAGTTATTCTGCTTTAGTCAAGGCAATAAATACTGCTCTTTATGCCAACATAGACATACACAAACTTACCCCTGTGACAGCCTGGAAGCAGTTCTTGAGTTCTCCTGTGTGACTCATCTGAATGGAGGAATACAAAACCTTAATGCTTACCATAACCATCACACAAGTTGAATAGAAATACTCTGGTCTCTAAAAAGGTAGTAATCAGCCACTTACGGCTTTCATGGGCTACTTTTGTGACTGTTACAACTGATTTAATAAAAATGTTTTCCTAAATTTGTGGCAAATGTTACAATGTTTAGATGCTCTTTTTTTCCAGTAAAACTGTATTAGCTTTGATTTTACAAATTATTTTAATGTCTTTTTTTGGTACTGTGACACACTACTGTGTGGTCACATTAAGTCACATATTTGTATTTAGTGTAAAGAACATTTATGTTGAATTGTATCTCAATTTTACCACCTGGGGGAAAAGCAGGTATTTTGTTCTCTCTGTGCCTGGAAGAAAATATTGATTTTCTATTCATAGTCTGAAAATAAATGCCTGTTTCTACTTATTAGTGTGTTATCAGTGTAATTTCATTTGAACTATTGTCGTTTGAATTCTGGAGAAATTATGATGCAAAATACAAAGTCTTTGGTTTCACCTCTACAAACACTGATATATTATTAAGAGCAATATATTGATATATTGCCATATTATGGTGAACCATGTATTGCATATGGTCTGGTATTGTGAGATTCCCATCTTACATTGCATATAATTTGCCTGCTTTCGATAAAAGCCATCTTTAAACGGTGATGTTGGATGGTAAATAAGAGATGAGAGATTATAATCACAGGTCGACATCTCCATCAATGTAAAAAATTAAGTGAAGAAATGGATGGGCTATGCCGGGACATATATTATTGGCTAAAATGTCCAATAAAATTGCAGGGATTGGAAAACATTATAAGGCCGCAAATAATTTGTGGGGATTGGTTGAATTGACATGAATTGGCGAAAGGTATTCCTGGAGGATCTGAGTAGTACCTTATCAGGACATGCAATTTTGTATTTTTTATATTCTTAGTTGAGCTGGCTGTCAGTTGTGATGCCTGTTCTTGAGCAAATCTTGATCGGTGAAACTTGATACATTCTAAAACTATCACTTTATATGTATGCATTGTGTATACATCCAGTATATTTATAATGTATGTATATATAATATACACACACACACCTTTTGTTCATTTGGATGACAAAAAGACAAAAGACAAATGAAAAGGTAGCAACTAAGCTCATGTGAAATAAGAAGGAAATTGTATACCGAATCATCAATTGCGTATGTGTTGATGAAGTGAGCCAGCATGTTACAAATCCACAGAGCTAAGACGTCTCCAAGTAGTCGAGGAATCAATCCACTAAGGGGAAAAAAAATGAAAAAAATACAGAATTTTGGATTGACACAAAAAAGTATGTGTGAATGCTGAGACAAGCAATGTTATTGTGCAGGAAAAAAATACATACAATATGAAATTACTAACATATCATTGTATTCTAATTTACATATATATTGTGCTTTATGGCACTTACTGTCAATTACTCTGTATAACCAAAGATCAAAATCAGCGCCTTTTAGATTCAATGAGCGTTTACTTATTGTTGTCCAGCCCACAGAAACATCAAAGAATGCAGTCTGCTAGTTTGATATCCTTTGCTCCATTAAATCCAATTCAATGTAGATCACTGTACTCTAAATCCATATGAAGAAAAAATAGACATCCATGTATTTTATGTATTTTAGTTAAGCGAAATATCTTATATCCTATTTATAATTTAGACCTGCCAAACTTGAGGCCTCAATGCCAAGCATTCACACACTTTGCTATTTTACATTTTTTTACATATATTTAACAATGTTAAAATACAGCCGTGGTCAAAAGTTTCGAATAATTTCTACAACTCTCATTCTTTTGTGATAGAGTGATTGGAGCACATACTTGTTGATTAAAAAAAAAACATTCAAGAAGTTTTTTTTATTTTTTATTTATTATAGGTCTATTGAAAATGTGACCAAATCTGCTGGGTCAAAAGTATACATACAGCAATGTTAATATTTGGTTTCATGTCCCTTGGCAAGTTTCACTGCAATAAGGCACTTTTTGGTAGCCATCCACAAGCTTCTGGTTTGAATTTCTAACCACTCCTCTTGCCAAAATTGGTGCAGTTGAGCTAAATGTGTTGGTTTTCTGACGTGGACTTGTTTCTCCAGCATCGTCCACTTCCCAAAGTCAGGAATTTGGGAAGGCCATTCTAAAACCTTATTCTAGCCTGATTTAGTCATTCCTTTACCACTGTTGACGTGTGTTTGTGGTCATTGTCCTGTTGGAACACCCAACTGCGCCCAAGACCCAAACTCTGGGCTGATGATTTTAGGTTGTCCTGAAGAATTTTGAGGTAATCCTTATTTTTCATTGTCCCATTTACTTTCTGTAAAGCACCAGTTCGTTGGCAGAAAAACAGTCTCAGAGCATAATACTACCACCACCATGCTTGACGGTAGTAACGTTGTTCCTGAGATAAAAGGCCTCACCTTTTCTCCTCCAAACATATTGCTCGGTACTGTGGCCAAACAGCAAATTTTTTGTTTAATTTGACATTACATGGACAAAGATAAGATCTTCTAGAGGAAAGTTGTGTTAAGGTTAAGTTAAGGTTTTAGAATGGCCTTCCCAAAGTCCTGCCTTAAACATGTGGACAATGCTGAAGAAACAAGTCCATGTCAGAAAACCAACTAATTTAGCTGAACTACACCAATTTAGTCAAGAGGAGTGGTCAAAAATTCAACTAGAAGCTTGTGGATGGCTACCAAAAGCACGTTATTGCAGTGAAACTTGCCAAGGGACATGCAAGTAGGGTGTACCCCGCCTTCCGCCCAAGTGTAGCTGAGATAAGCGGCAGCGCCCCCCGCTACCCCAAAAGGAAATAAGCGGTAGAAAATGGATGGATGGATGCTGGATACTTTTGACCCAGCAGATATGGTCACATTTTCAGGAGACCCATAATGAATTCATAAAAGAACCAAACCTCATGAATGTTTTTTGTGACCAACAAGTTATGTGCTCCAATCACTATCACAGAAACATTCAAGTTGTAGAAATTATTGGAAACTCAAGACAGCCATGATATTATGTTCTTTACAAGCGTTATGTAAACTTTTGACCACAACTCTATGCCTTCACTTCCATTATGCAGTTATTTTGTCAATTATTCCAATGTGTCATGTTCCCATAAATCCAGGGCTGCACTTTTAACACTCCTGCTTTTTTAGCACTGTCAGGGTAGGGTGCGTGACGTCATAGTTTCAAAGAACGATACTAATAAGAATGGGAGTGTTATTGCAGCTTGAACTAACTGCTGCGTTGAAACAGTAATTTATATCACAAATATTGATCTGATACCAGAGGCGAAAGCGTTTGCTAAGGCAGGCTGTACGCTCTGAACAATTTGGAGGAAATAATGTACTACAAGCTGACCATATCACAGCATTTGCGGTCAATGGGGTAAACATTTTTTGAAGGGACTTGTGATGCACACAATACAAGATGTTTTACAGGGTCAAGAGCGAACCGGTGTAGCGTACACCGCAACCTCCACACAGGAAACAAACCGGCGAAAAAGCAACAAAATATGTCGTTTGCTTGCGGTTGACGTAAACCTACTAAGGCTGTTCCCATACATGGCGGGCAGTGCCAAACATACTACACTACATCTACATACACATCATCATATCCTGCAACAATGTACACTCTCCCTCATTTGTTCTCAAACTTTTAACAAATCAGCTAACAGCAGCTCTCTACTCTGGGTGTCTCAACGAATCATCGCCTTTACTCAACATCTCATTGCTCGTGTACACAAATCCAATGCTTCCCGTCGAACATACAGTACACACATATAGTTTTTCCTTTGCATGTCTCATCATTCAGATGCAACTTTTAGCCTTAACTTAATTTGAACATAGTTGACAGATTATCACATTATAATTAATGATTGCTGGCAATAACAATACATTTAAAAAATACACATACGTGAAGAAGCCCAGAATTCCCTCTTCTCTGTAGATGGTGGTGATGGAATCGAAGACTCCGCTAAAAACAATGACAAACGTGTTCAGAATTATGCAGTCTCAGAGTTTTGCTTAAAATATTATGTTGGTGAAACAACCTGTATTTGATCTCTCTTCCAATAAACTGCACCATACATCGCAGTGTGATCACTAAAGACAAAAAAACAAACTTAACATTGGAATCACACAGAACACTTGCACCAATCTCAGAGCCTGAGTTACTAAGATCCAAATACCACGCGCTAAACAGTGTGTGCAGAACATGAAATACTGTGTACTATGAGTGGGTGGGTTGCGTGTGATCTACTAACACTGCGTGTGCAATCAAAAAACGGTGGTGACTCCCTTGTTTGAATGAGGATTTTGCATGCATATGGTGCTTTTACCATACGACGATCAATTTCTGCACATTCATGTTATCATGTTTCTACCTGTGTGAAATGTGTTGAACCAAAAGGCTACATCTATACTCTGTAAAACCTTTTCTGAATCGCAATCAGACAATACATGTGATTAACGTGTACACTGACACTCAATTCTGTGCGCAACGCTGTTGATGGCATCACAAGGGCATTTGTGCGTCTGCTATGATTTGAACTAGGGCTGCAACAACTAATTGATTATAAAAATAGTTGCCGATTAGTTTAGTCATCGATTCGTTGGGTGTATGCAATGCGCAAGCGCGGAGACTCTTTTTTTATTTTTTCCTAAACCTTTATTTATAAACTGCAACATTTACAAAGAGCTGGGAAACAATAATAAAAATAAGTACAAAAACGGTACAAAACATCACCAGGGCGGCATTGAGGGTACATCTCATGTGGTGGCAGTGAGCCAGCCAATGATGTGTCATGTGCAGCTCATGTTACCACACAGTCTCCTTTGCCGAGAAGCATTCGAAAAATTGCGGAGGAAAACAGGAGCGATAGTTCAGCGGAGAAACATCTTGAGGTTAAAGGCCTACTGAAATGAGATTTTCTTATTTAAACAGGGATAGCAGGTCCTTTCTATGTTTCATACTTGATCATTTCGCGATATTGCCATATTTTTGCTGAAAGGATTTAGTCGAGAACATCGACGATAAAGTTCACAACATTTGGTAGCTAATAAAAAAGCCTTGCCTGTACCGGAAGTAGCAGATGATGTGCGCGTGACGTCACGGGTTGTGGAGCTTCTCACATCCTCACATTGTTTACAATAATAGCCACCAGCAGCGAGAGCGATTCGGACCGAGAAAGCGACGATTTCCCGATTAATTTGAGTGAGGATGAAAGATTCGTGGATGAGGATAGTGAGAGTGAAGGACAAAAAAAAAGAAAAAAAAAAGGCGAGGGCAGTGGGAGCGATTCAGATGTTATTAGACACATTTACTAGGATAATTCTGGAAAATCCCTTATCTGCTTATTGTGTTACTAGTATTTTAGTGAGATTATATTGTACCTGAAAGTTGGAGGGGTGTGGCCACGGGTGTGGTGACCGTCAGTGTCTCCGGTGGGAGGAGGTAATAGTCCGCAGCTGCAGGAGGACGCAAGCTCCGCTCATGTCCACGGTAAAAGCCGACTAATTAGCACAATTTTCTCACCAAAACGTGCCGGTTGACATGTGGTAGGGAACCATGTTCGCTTGACCGCTCTGTTCCATAGTAAAGCTTCACCTTTGGGAATGTAAACAAGGAAATACCGGATGTGTTTGTGTTGTCAAAGGCAGCTGCAATACACCGATTCCCACTTACATCTTTCTTCTTTGACTTCTACATTATTAATTGAACAAATTGCAAAAGATTCAGCAACACAGAGTCCAGAATACTGTGTAATTATGCGATTAAAGCAGACTACTTATAGCTATGTCAGCTACAACCGGTGACTGCACGTGCAAGCGTCATCATACGCGTCATCATTCCGCAACTTTTTTAACAGTATACTTCGCGGGAAATTTAAAATTGCAATTTAGTAAACTGAACCGGCCGTATTGGCATGTGTTGCAATGTTAAGATTTCATCATTGATATATAAACTATCGGACTGTGTGGTCGGTAGTAGTGGGTTTCAGTAGGCCTTTAATGCTTCAATGGAAAAAAAGTGTACGACCTAAGTCGTCCAAAGTGTCGGAACACTTTACTTTAAACACTGCAAAGAAGACATTTCCTGCAAAATGTGCAGCATGGACGTCGCGTGGCACGGAAAGACAACATTGATCCGGGAGCACCTGAAGAGGAGCCATGGATGAAGGGAAGAACTCACGGTACGTAACTTAAAGTCCAGAGTCTGGATAAATTGATCCGTTGTGTCCAAGTTTTTTTTAAGGCAGCGCTGCAGCAACTGTTGTGTATTAACTTTCAGAGTGTTAGGAACGTGTCGGAGAGTCGATGACTTCATTTTCTGTGTTGTTATGAGTGGCAACAGGCATTCATGAGTTGAGCATGGCAGCACTTTTTTGTGAGTAACGTTAACCTTATCCCTTTCTTGCAACGCGGGGCTGATAATGTGTCTCCAAAACACATTTGAGTCCGTTTTGAGTGCGGAAACGCACGGTTAACAATTTGGAAATAAAAATAACGGACAGAAATATCTCAGGTTCGTTTCATAATGGATCAATGTAGCCGGGCCCCAAAAAGCCATATACATCTATTTAGATTTGAGTATAACTACACGTTATGAAGGTGCTGGAATATTTCATGCTATTATTCAGAGGTAGCCTGAAATGAATCCTTCATTATTCACAACAGAAACGTGTACAATATCTGACCCAGTTCTGATCTGATGAGTTACATTTCTGTGTTGTTATTGGTGTATTCTGCAACTCCAAAGTCCATTTATCTAATTTAGCTGTTTTTTTAACGTGGTGGCGTACTTGCCTTTTACGTCAGAAATGATTAATAAAATCAACTGGGTGTGTATTGAGTTACATGTAAATGATGCTACTAAGTATGTTAATAATATGTTTTTTCTCATTTCAGAAAGAAACAAGGCAGCATTAGCGACTTGGTACAAAGGAAGGTGTACACACCACAGCAAGCGGCTGAATTGACTGATGCTACCTTAATATGTTGCTAACTGACATGAGGCCACTATCAATGGTGGAGGATGAAGGTTTTAGACAAAGGATTCACGTCCTCAACCCTGGTTACACTCTTCACTCGAGGAACCATTATACCAAACTAATGGAGAGGAAGTACGAGCAAACATTCCAAGCAGGGCAGACTGACATAAAAGTCACACAGAGCAAATTTCTCTCATTACTGATGTGTGGACAAGTGTAGCCTACTTTGGCAATACATGCCACTACATTGGAGACAAATGGAACCTGAAGTCAATCTGCCTTATGACCATGCCACTAGAGGAAAGACATTCAGCATCCATCATTGCAGAGTGTTTGGAATAGGTAGTAGACAGGTTTGAAATTCCCCTAAGCAAAATTATTGCTATTGTGCAGGACAATGGTGCACTTTATAAAAAAAACAACAACAACATTTTCCTAACACTCGCCTTGTTTTATTTGGCAAGTCGAAAGGACAAGGTGCTAGTATGCTGTTTTTTAAAATAAAGTATTGGAAAGGATAGAAATGTAGTTCGTCTCTTTTATCCGATTATTAATCAATTAATCGAAGTAATAATAGACGGATTAATCGATTATCAAATGAATCGTTAGTTGCAGCCCTAATTTAAACACAAGAAAATGCCTCAGGGACAACATATATTGTCATTTAGGAGATATATCACAGTAATATATTTCCTAAAAACAAAATAAGAATTACATTAAAAAAACGCTGGCAAACACCAAAACGCATCATTTCAATTAATTTTAATTAGCCCTAAAAGTCATCCAGCAGTAATTACATTATAAATGGCATTCGCTGAATAGATAATATGTCTAATATTTTTTAATTCTGTCAGCCCAAAATTTTTACACGCACACAGAGTATTCTCGTCTGTCCATCGTCCATCTGCGGAGCATAAACACTGATCCTGCAGCTATATGCGTTACATTGCATGTCCTTCTGACACATACTAAATAAAATGCTACACAGTGCTCACAAAACAGTGATGAGTGTTGATAAATCACATTACGCGTGTGAAATTTAATATTTGTATTTTCTCTTCCAAGTTATGTAGGCGTTTTGATGATCAGCATATATTTTGCTTTTTGAATAATGAAGACACAAAATATATTATACACCTTTTTCTGCTCATTTAACAGACAATCACTTTGCACGCGTTTAGTAGATTAACTTTGCATGTGCCATCAAGTTTACACATGATTTAGTATACGCCAACCTTTTGTAGATCAGGCCCTAAGTGTTCCAATCCAGATGTTTTATTTGCATTCCTGTAAGGAGTGTTTTCTGTGTTTATTTGCATTTCAAGTCATTTGTAGGTTTCGTATTTTTTTTCGTTTTCTTCAAAGTATTATACCCCACTAAACCCTAAATCTCAGTTGCTACTGTGTAGAAAAACATGAATAAACAATCACCTTGTGATGATTACAAAAATACGCTTGAAAAGTGTTGCACAACTAAAGAAAAACATTTTTTCCAATTTAAAATGTGGAACAGGCCTAAACATTAACTTTTCTCTAAGGACATTTAAAACATGTTTTTTTTTTTACAATAATAAATTTTTAGACCTGTACTTTGTCTTACTTTAATACTTCTTACCCGGGACACACTTCAGTAAAATGATTACAGGTGTATTTAATGTCATTTGGTGTTACAAAATTTCTGGAAAACGAATATATGCCAATATATGATTAATACTGTACTAAAAGACAAAGAGAACGCGCTTGGTGCATGCAGCTAGAGAATATATAGTCGTGTTGCAACACTGAGGAAGGATAACATGACTTTTTTTAGTGAACATTTTTTCCTTTATCACATTTCCAAAGGGCTAAGCAGACTCTTCTGATAGGAGTGTGTAAAAAAAAGAAAAAGAAAGAGTGAAATTAGGCATGGAGTAATGTTCAGAGTGTACAAAAAAACCCTAGCTGCCTACTCAGTTCAAAAGTCATGACCATCATTAAGGATAATGATGGTACATTTTAACATGGTAAAGGAGCAACTCCTTCAAAATTGACAGATAACTCAGCAGTGTAATTGTCTCATTATTGAGACTTCCGGTCTCTCCCTCCCTTGCAACACCCTTTTAACAACCGCAAGAATATAAATTCTGTTTTTCTCTCTTCTTTTTAACTGTATTGTATTTAATCTTTATGGTTCCCTGGGCATTGTATTCTAAGCGTTCAGTATGCAGTGTGACTGACTTAGGCATTAAGTTCAGACATATCTCAACATTCATTCCCACCATAAGAATGGCAAGCTTTCATAACTCGAGGACCACAAGCACTTGTATTTGACAATAATATTTCAATACTCTTTGCATTTGTTTTCAGAATGCAACATATAATGTCCTCGTCATTCATTGAAAAATTGTCACATGACCATACCATGAAACGGATGTGTAACTATGGTGGCACAGGAACGAGCTATCATCTCTTTGGTTGTCTGTAGAGGCAGAATACAGGGTACAAAAACAAGACAAAATGGAAATGTGATTAACAAGGTAAAAATTGGATCCACTATTGCTAAATCTTGCCAAAAAAAAAGGAAAACAAAAGTATATTTAATAAGATGGCATAATAAATGTGTTTAACTATCGAGCAATTAAAGCAAACAATGAAGCTGATAGTTCCATAATGAAGATATTGGAAGTGTTCCTGTAACAAAGCTGTGTCTTACCTCATTAACAACATTTTGTATGGAGCCATCACCAATCTTCTGCTGGTGTCCCACAAATGCCATCACCCGCAAAAAGAAAAAAAACAACACCTTTTTAGTCCCTTTAGTTCCTGTACATGCAAGTTCTTCATTAATTTATTTTAATAGACTTGCAAATATTGTGAGGAAAATATTTTCATGTTGACAATATGTGGTGCAGATATTTTTCCGCCCGATTTAAAATAAAGTTGTGGCATAAAATGTTTTATAAAACTTGAAGCAATTTGTATACTTTCCGAATGCACTGTATTTTTACCCATCCTAACTCTTGTAAAGGCATTTACAAGATATGCTTTTGCTCTTCATTCTGTGATTGAGTTGAAGGTAATGTTGCTCAAAAAGGTTCATTAAGCCTTCTAATTCATATACTTGTTATTTTAGTCAGACAATATAGGTAAACTGAGTGCAATTTTTATATGACAGGGTGTACCCTGCCCTGCGCCAAAATGCAGCTGGGATAGGCTCCAGCCCCTCTGCAACCCTAAAAAGAGACAAGCAGTAGAAAATACTGACCACTGTGACGTGTTGCCTATCAGCTGTTTTCTTAGGTTTGGCCTATAAGAACAGCTGATAGGCAACGTGTCACAGTGGTCAGGTGACCCTTTTGATGAAGACTGCAGATGGCAGTCGAAACATGTCAAGTAAAAAATTACATTACGTATATCGAAATTATAGACGGACTAAAAGAGCAATTGAAAAGTATATGGATGAGAAGACATAATGAACCTTTTTAAGCAACTTAAAAAAAAGACTTGGATACAAATTTTTTAGACCCCTTCGTCGCTTGGAGAGACTTGAGAAAACGTGTGCACTCTACAAAACCATTTACTATTTAACCTCCAATGCAGGGACGAAGAGGTGACGCCAAGAAGCCTCAACATAAAAAAAAACCATGAGAACCAAAAATGCGGAAAAAATTGTTACCTAAGCTTGGAAAGGATACGGATAACAGCGAACAAGATAGACAGGATCACCGAGCAAACTTCAAGCAAAACTTCCCAACAGAACACGATACAAAAAAGTTAATGGAAACACATCTGAAACTCATCTAAGAACAAGAATTTACAGTAACTAAAGGCGAAACACATCTGAAGCTCATCTAAGAACAAGAATTTACAGTAACTAAAGGCTGATGGATGAATGAATTAAAAAAAGCTAATCGACTGAAAAAAGAAAAAAGAAGACCCGCAGGTCAAACAAAAAAGAATGTACTCGGACACGGTTTTAACTTTACCATCACGCGAAACAAGTTGCCAAAAGAAGATTTAATTTTAGCTACAGAATTGGCATGTCAAAAAATAACAAAGCAGGGGCAGAGGGCGGAGCTACACAACGTAGTGGCAGGGATATTAAAAACAGCAAAACTCCCACAAAGGGAAAGACTAGCTATCATTACGCTGAAAAAAGACGAAACCTTCACCATCATACCAGCAGACAAAGGAAGAACTACAGTAATAATGGACACGGATGCCTATGAAAAACAAGCGGAAAAAATGCTAAAAGATAACTGCAAATATGAAATATTAAAAAAGACACTACAGAAGAAAGAAAAATCTTATCAAGACTTTCCTCAAAACTTTGGACGAAAGCAGGAAAAAACAAGATCATTATGAATTTTTAATACCCACAACAAATACATACCACTATAAAAATTCACAGCACCCTCAAAATTAATAAAAAACTTACCTCACTATGCCCAATAGTAGACAGTACAGGTTCAGTAAAAGTAATCTTCTGAAACTGTAGTAAAAAACAATTAAAAAAAACAAAAACTTCTTGGTCTCACAGAATACCACCGCAAAAATTCAAAACAACTCCCGAAATATCTCAACATAATAAAATTGGAACCAGATAAAATGTTTATTTCACATGACGTTGTTTCATTATTTACCAAATCAACATCAGTAGATGTCTGCCTGCACATTGTCAATAAACGCATCACAAATTAATATCAATACATTTTATATATAATGCACTTCACATTTCCAACAAATCTCAAAGCGCAACAAGGGCTTTTAGCTCAGGGCTAGCACCACCTGACGTAATTGGCATTCAGTGGGTTTGTGGAAGCCAGTTCAAGTGTGGCATTTCCAAAACTGGACTATCATGTACGCTGAAATTATCAAAGAAGAAATCACAAGTAATCCCACAAAAACCTCACACGTGCAAAAAGATGTGCACATCTTTTTAACGCTCACTAAGCAAGGGTTGATTATGTTTTAGCTGGCAACAACGTATTTAAGCCTGCCTAACTTATTCAGTATTAAGCCTGTTAAACATGTCAAAAGGAGCATCCTATGGTTATGGCAAAACATATTCATCTGTTTTAGAAGGCTCAAATTATTGGCACAACTACTAAAATGGGAACACACACAGAGCTGTCTGACGTGTTATTAAAATGGAAAAAAGGACATTGGGGAAATGTTGTACTCTTGTCATCAACACAGTATCTTGGCCAGAAATTAGTGCAAGTCAATCCATTTTTTTATACCGCTAAATTCTCATTAGAGTTGTGAGTTAGCTGGAGCCAATCCTAGCTGACTTCGGGTGAGAGTACACACTCAACTGGTTACCAGCCAATCACAAAGCCCACATAGACAAACAACGATTCACCCTGATATTCATAACAATTGACAACGTATAGTCTTAAACGCGATGAGATAGCGACTTGTCCAGGGTGTACAACGCCTTCCCCCCGATTGTAGCTGAGATAGGCACCAGCGCCCCCGCGACCCCAAAGGGAATAAGCGGTAGAAAATGGATGGATGGGATAGTCTTCAACCTAACATTCATACTTTTTGGAATGTGGGAGGAAGTCGCAGTACCCAGAGAAAACTTACATATGCACGGGAAAAATGTGTAATCTTCACAAAGAGATGTGCAAACTGCAACTCTGGACATAAATAAATGTCATGTAGTAAAAGCTGCGCCCCCCACCACCACAGGCATCTCCCTCTGGCTTGTCTCCCACAGACAGTGTTAGGAAGATTACTTTCAAAAACTAATTAATTAGTTACTCGTTAACAAAAAAGTAATTGAATTACTAAGGGGTTGTTTTTTTCTAAATATATCTAGTTAATTACCATGGAAAGTAAATAATAATGTTTTACTTTTTTTTAACCTTCATATAGCTGATGTATGCAGTTGAGAGGTGTTTCATGAGAGAGGAGTGCATGTTGGCAAGTGAAGCATGAAGTTAGCGAGGGCACGCTCTTTGGCTGTTTTAGCTTATTGGTCTGCGGATGGAAGGCGATTATTAACTACAGCACCTTGAAAATATTTTAACTGATACTTAATAAAGTGATTGAACGTGTGTCAATGGCTGACACGGAGTATAGTAAGATTATTATTATTATTGTTTATAATAGTCACTTTCTCATATGTTCATTATTCCCCCGTTTTAGTAGCGGCAGTGCAAGCGCCCGTGTGTGATAGCGGCCGTCTGCATTAGTAAAGAGCTACTTCATGAAGTAAACTTGCTGGGATTCTAATGTTGTCTTGTCCGCATCAAAAGTAGCTTGCCACATTACATCAAATGTATCAGTTCTAACATACATAAAAGTAATTAATTAGATTACTCATTACTAGAAAAACTAACGTTAGTAACGCTGTTATTATGTAATGTTTTTCGAAACACTGCCTACAATGTCTATAAAAATTCAACGCACATACTTCTTTGCCAGTTATGCAAATTAAATTCAGACACATCGCTCAGGAAATGTGTCACTTTGGATCTTATTTATCCGGAATAGAAAAAGGACTGAGCATCAACTCTTACCTCAAGTGTCCCATGTTCATGACATTTCTGTAAGAAAAGGAAAAAACACATGTTTGAATAAAATATGCTATGCTGTTTGAATGAATATTTGAGTTGTGTTGAAAAGGCTTCATTGCTGTTGCAGTTGATTGATGTCACAGAAACGTGGACATTCTTATTTGGACAAATCAAACTCTCAGCCAGTTGGAAAGGAGTGTGTTAAATGGGTGATTTTATGATTTGTTTTCTACATTTAGAACCCTTCCTTATGGTTTATATAAGATGTAATTGTGTTTATTTGGTCAAGATTTTGTATAGACTATGGGACCCATCACCTCCCTGCTTGACACTCAGCATTAAGGGTTGGAATTGGGGTTTAAATCACCAAAATGATTCCCAAGCGCGGCCACCGCTGCTGCTCACTTCTCCCCTCACCTCCCAGGGGGTGGAACAAAGGGATGGGTCAAATGCAGAGGTTAGTTTTACCACACCTAGTGTGTGTGTGACTATCAGTGGTACATTAACTTTAACTTTTTTTACATACAGTCTTCAAGCCGCTTTCTGAACCTCTCTTTAGAATACGCGGTTATTTACGGACCTCCACTTAGACTGCGTCTTTAACCATTTTGTAATTTTTAGCGCTCCCATATCGAGTCTATATGTTCCAACTATACGCTGCTTTGTATTAAAAATGGCAAAGGAAGAGGACGCATGTGCAGTCTGCCCTACAACAAGATCATAGAGAAAAATAAAGAACTTATTGACTACAGCATCACACTGACTACAGTAGCAAACTCGGGCAAAGCTCTTTGGATATCTCCATTTGTGAAGATATCCACTTAAGTCACACTACGGTTTTTTTTTTTTTTTTTTACAAATGGCTAATTTCAAATGGCTCTTTTGAAGGAAGTAACAGGGAAGGCAAGATTGTTTTACAGATATCTCTGCCCTGCCTCAACGGTTTGGATTTAAATTTTCAGGACTCAAAAGATTTTTGCAAATGTATTAAAATGAAAAACTAAGAAATCACATGTACATAAGTATTTACAGCCTTTGCTAATAAGCTCAAAGATAAATTCAGGGACATCCCGTTACAAATGATTATTCTTGAGATGTTCCTACAGTTTAACTGAAGTCCACGTGTGGTCAATTCAGTTGGTTGGACATGATTTGGAAAGGCACGCACCTGTCTATATAAAAAGTCCAACAGTTGACAGTGCATGACAGAGCACAAACGAAAAATTAAGTTGAAGGAATTGTCTCAAGACACCAATCTGGGGAGGGGTAAAGGCAAATATCTGATGCCCTGCAGGTCACAATAAGCAGAAACCTCGATCATTCGTAAATGGAAAAGTTTGGAAACACCAGGACTCTTCCTAGAGCTGGCTGGCGGTTTAAAATCAGCGATCACGGGAGAAAGGCCATAGTCAGAGAGGTGACCAAAAACCCGAAAGTCACTCTGTCAGAGCTACAGCATTCCTCTGTGGAGATAGTAGAACCTTACAAAAGAATAACCAACTCAACCACCAATCAGGCTTGTATGGTAGGGTGGCCAGGCAGAAGCCATTCCTTCGTAAATGTTTGCCAAAATGCACCAAAAAAGACTCTTAGATGACGAGAAAAAAATGATCTGGTCCGATATAAAGATATAAGTCTTTGGCATGAATACCAGATGTCATGTTTGAAGGAAACGGGACACCTCATCACCAGGCCAATACCAGCCTTACAGTGAAGTATTGTGGTGGCAGAATCATGTTGTGGGGATATTTTTCAGTGTGACACACTTGGAAACTAGCCAGGATAGAGGGAAAAGATAAATGCAGCAATGTACTGAGAAATTCTGGATGAAAACCTGTTCCAGAGCGCGACTGAACTCAGACTGGGGCGACGATAATGTTTTAAAGGGACATCGGCCCGAAGCCCACAACAAAGAAAGATATCAACAGAATGGCTTCAGGACAACTCTGTAAATACCCTTAGTGACGTCGCCAGAGACACTTGGATCCGATTCAACATCTATGGAGGAAACTGAAAATGGCTGTGCACCTACGCTTCCCATCCAACCTAATAGAGCTTGAGAGGTGCCGCAAAGAGGAATGGGCGAAAATGCCCAAAAGATGGGTGCGCCAAGCTTGTGGCATCATAATCAAAAAGACTTGAGGATTTAATTGCTGCCAAAGGTGCACCACGAATAATTGCGCAAAGGCAGTACATGTAATAGCTTAACAATTTTAAATTTTTTTATTTTATACATTTCAAAAATATCTAAAAAAAAACTAAAACTTAACACATTTTAATTATGGAGTATTGTGTTGGGTATAGAATTTTGAGGACAAAAATGTATTTATTCTATTTTGGAATAAGGCTGTATGTAACATAAAAGGTGGAAAAAGTAAAGCGCCATGAATACTTTCTGGATGTACTGTACATGCACAAAGTGTGCGTACAGTTACACAAAATCAGTTACAGAAACATGAACAATTTGCAGTGGGATTGATTTATAATTGTAACACTTTTCATTCATATCATAACTTTGACATGTTTGAATTAGATTAACTTCTGGTGTACCGTATTTCCTTGAATTGCCGCGGGGTATATAGTATGCGCCTGCCTAGAATTACTGCCGGGTCAAACTCGTTTCGCAAAATAATTAGCACATGCTTAGCATTAACGCCGGCTCAGGATTAATGCCGGGTCAAACTGATTTCGCAAAAATATTATTTTTATTAGCGCATGTCTATAAGCAGCTATGTTTTATTAATATACCGTAGCTGTGTGTGTCAAATATGAGTCATTAAATGACTCCTGCCTCCAGGTGGCGCTAGTGATCCTTCTTGCGACTACTTGGCTGCAGAAAAAGTGACAAGCAGCAAGAGTGAGCAGCGTGTGTTTATTTTTTCCCCTCGCTTGCACTTTTAACATGGAGGATTACATATCTAAAATAAAACAGTTTTCCAAACCGGACTTTCAATCGAAGCAGGAGGTAATAAAGGAAGATCTCCATCGAGACAGAGAGACTTTTAAAATTGAAGAAAGATAAGGAAGACTTCTATAAACAAGTTATCGATGCTTTTGCTCAAAAGGAGCTGCGCATGGACTTCATTTATAAGGTAAAACCATAAGGCTTTTTTTAATCAAATGTGCTTTTCATGATGGTATCCTTACATCAGACTCAATTTTTTAGGCGCAGGCTTAAATTTACTGCATGCCTTTGGTAAGTGCCGGAATGAGAAGCGGTTTTAAAATAATAAGCGCATGCTTGCTTTTACCGCATGCCTTTGGTAAGCGCCGGAGTGAGAAGAGGTTTTAAGTTAATTAGCGCCCCGGCAGCAATTCAAGGAAATATGGTATACATATACAAAGCGGTCTAAACGTTTTGACTAAAATGTACACCTCATAATTTATCCCTTTATATACCTAAAGTAATAACGTATAGGTGATAGTTAATTATATGTATTGCTGAATGTTGTAGAATCTATTATAATCTATGATACTACTGTATAAATTTTATTGTTGATTAGGTGAGGTTAGATTTTCAATACTTCTTGTCTATCAAAACATACCTGCACTATTTTACTGTGCACAACAGTGCCGAGGGTCCCAGCACAAAGCCTTGGCCCGAGCCCCTTGAAGAGACCAACTTTTCCATCAATCTTGATGATGTGTTTGGCTGAAAAATGAAAGAAACACAATAAACATAAAAAGATGCAAAGGCAGCAACAATGTAGATATGGTTTAAGTGGAAAGTTATGTATGCAGATTACAGAATACAAACATGTATAATTATAGTACAAAGACAAATAGCAATAGCTGGAAACAGTAGCTTAGTCACATGACACATCTGACCAATTTATGTACATATACAGTATGTACATATATATCCCGCACGCGCTGTGTACAATACCCAAACATTCAAACATATTTCTATCCAAACATATTATATTTGTGGCCAAACAGCTCAATTTGTGTTTCATCTGACCACAGAACTTTCCTCCAGAAGTTTTATCTTTGTCCATGTGATGTCGGATGAAACAACAGTTTACCTGTTTGGCCACAATACCAAGCAATATGTTTGGAGGAGAAAAGGCGAGGTCTTTAATCCCAGGAACAACACACCCTACCGTCAAGCATGGTGGTGGTAGTATTTTGCTCTGGGGCTGTTTTACTGCCAATAGAACTGATGCTGGGACAATGAAAAAGGAGGATTACCTCCAACTTTTTCAGGACAACCTAAAATCATCAGCCCGGAGGTTGGGTCTTGGGTGCAGTTGGGTGTACAAACATTGGAATGACCCCAAATACACGTCAAAAGTGCTAAAGGAATGGCTAAATCAGGCTAGAATTAAGGTTTTAGAAAGCCCTTCCCAAAGTCCTGACTTAAACATGTGGACAATGCTGAAGAAACAAGTCCATGTCAGAAAACCAACAAATTTAGTTGAACTGCACCACTTTTGTCAAGAGGAGTGGTCAAAAATCCAACCGGAAGCTTGCCAGAAACTTGTGAATGGCTACCAAAAGTGCCGTATTGCAGTGAAACTTGCCAAAGGACATGTAACCAAATATTAACATTGATGTATTTTCGGTAGACCCATAATAAATTCATAAAATAACATTTTATTTTAATTTATCCTGGAAAAAGTTACGCTTACCATAAGCAAACAGTCCAGGTAACTGGTAGACTTGTCTGCCAAATAAATTCCGCCCCAGGGTAGGAGGGAGTGGCTCGTGTCCCACCTATAAACAACCACAATAATGACAACATCACATTTAGGCTTCAATACTTGCTTTTTTAAAGTCTCAGAATAAGTTAAATTTCTAATAAATTAATTACACACAATTGTCAGTATATTTACCTAAATATGAAAACCACATTTTTGCAAACGAAGAACATTGTATGTGTAAATACAATATTTTGCTATATAAGTTGTATTCTTAATAACTATGAGTGTATGACCATGTTTGTGATGTTCAATTAAATGCATTTATATCATAAAAAATATCAATTATTAACAACATTTTAGAAGCATATAAGTATGTTTTAAATATTTTATAAATTGTAAATCAACTCATCAATACATATAACCTCGAAACCAGCTGTGTTCTTAACTGTTGCACTCGACTCCAGGAGGTGGTGGTAATGCACATTAGAACAGTGTTTTTCAACCTTTTTTGAACCGAGGCACATTTTTTGCATTGAAAAAATGCGGAGGCACACCACCAGTAGAAATTATTTAAAATTGACACTCACTTAACAGTAAAATGTGGTTGTCGCAATTGTTGGATATGACCTTAAAGTTTAAGCAAGCATGCTTGATTGATTGATTGAAACTTTTATTAGTAGATTGCACAGTACAGTACATATTCCGTACAATTGACCACTAAATGGTAACACCCGAATAAGTTTTTCAACTTGTTTAAGTCGGGGTCCACGTTAATCAATTCATGGTAAGAGCTTCACTATAGCTCTTGTCTCAAAGTAGGTGTACTGTCACCACCTGTCACATCACATCAAGACTTATTTTCACTTTTTTGCTGTTTTCCTGTGTAGTGTTTTAGTTCTTGTCTTGCGCTCCTATTTTGGTGGATTTTTCTCTTTTTTTGTTGGTATTTCACTGTAGCAGTTTCATGTCTTCCTTTGACCGATATTTCACGCATCTAATTTGTTTTAGCAATCAAGAATATTTCAATTGTTTTCATCCTTCTTTGTGGGGACATTTTTGATTGTCATGTCATGTTCGGTTGTACATTGTGGATGCCGTCTTTGCTCCACAGTAAGTGTTTGCTGTCGTCCAGCATTCTGTATTTGTTTACTTTTGTAGCCCCTTCAGTTTTAGTTTGGTTCTGCATAGCCTTCCCTAAGCTTCAATGCCTTTTCTTAAGGGCACCCACCTTTTGTTTATTTTTGGTTTAAGCATTAGACACCTTTTTTACCAGCATGCTGCCTCCCGCTGTTTCCGACATCTACAAAGCAATTAGGTACAGGCTGCCACCTACTGATATTGAAGAGCTTTAGACAGCACAGACACTCAACAACAACACATCATTTGCAGACTATAGTTACTGGTTTGCAAAAAATATTTTTAACCCAAATAGGTGAGATTAGACAATCTCCCACGGCACACCAGACTGTATCTCACGGCACACTGAATTAGAACACTTTGCTAGTTCCAAACAAAATGAAAGCAAGATAAGATAAGAGAGATATGTTGGCTGTAGTGATAGGAACGTTTTTTTCTTTTAACGGAGCCGTTTTTTTGTTTTTTTGGCAAAGCTCTCTCCAAAGATCCGTCCTGTTCAGCAGCTTTAACCTTAAAAAAAGGCACGAAACAAAGTGAATCCTGTCAATTCGTAGAGCCTGCTTTACTAAGAGCTAAATCGTTGGTTAACACCTCATCACTAGCTCGCTGTGTTTGGTTAGTTTTGACAATGCTGTATAAAATAGTTAGAGACGCGCAGGAAATAGTCGTGGTTTATTCCGTAGCCATCGTCCTTTTATCAAATTTGATGTCATTTTTTTAGAAGTCCATTGTGTAAACACATACGACGAACATTACACCCAAGGAATACACTTTTGATAACACAGCTCACAAAATGGACAACACCTTGACTACACACTTACGGATATATATCAACGTTCTTCTGAAGAAGATATTGCAAATCAAATGGATAAACACGCCCGATTTGCACCCTCGAATGAGTGGTAAGCTAAGAGAAGGTCATACGGAAGTTGATATTATTAAAGCGTTAATATGCTGAGCACTTGACCAAATGCTAATGTAGTAAACACAAGGATGGTATGTTTACACTTCATCGACTATCTGGTGGATGACACTAGATAAAAACAACGTTTATTTGATCAATTTGACTTTTGAGTGAAAAGCAGAGCTAACTCATAAGCAGCATTATTTCTCTCACTCCTGGACTATTGTGGTGACAGTTTGATTAGCACATTAAATCCAAAATATCTTACCTGAACCAAGACTTTAATGTACATCAAAGGATGGGAAAGGACAGTAAGCCCGGATCCCAAAATGACTTGACCACACGTGTCCGCCATCTTTACAGCAACAGCTGCCACCGGAAGTTGTTGTTTTACTGCTTCCTTACAGAGAGTCGTTTACACACAAAACGAAAATGTTTTGTTTAACGTTTAATAAAAGTTATTAGTCCACGTATGATGAAAATATCCATGTCCACGCATAAACTGAAAACAGTGTAATTACTGTCATACAAACAAGGACACATTAACAAAACGACCCGGTAGCCCTGATCAGTACACGCATGCGCAGATAAAACGTCCCATCCTGCCAACTTGTTTTACGGCAGTTATCTTCGTGCACACCGTCACTGTTACCATGGTTTTTGTTTTTTGTCAACCTTAAATGGCAACATTTTTCCTACTTTTTTCAGATTAAATTAATCAGTTCACAGTACTGAAAATGTAAAAGTATATTTTTTGTTGGCCTGCATATACGGTAAGTTAAGTGCATCGTTTTTTTATCTATACGTAAATCAGCCAGACCTAGCGCTGTAAATCCTACCAAATCCTCCTATAGAACAAGACACGGAGCATGCGCTGTACGCATTGCAGATACATACACTGAGGCTTATATTTTTACTCGAAATGAAACAAATCATTGAATGATTGTATGAGTTTTAAAACACAAGGCACATATTTTGATGATGATATTGATAATGATAATAATAATAGTAATAATAATATTAATTATATACCCGCTCGAATGCAGCTGAGATAGGCTACAGCACCCCCCACGATC